>NC_135531.1:80328761-80628761 GCF_045843805.1 Urocitellus parryii | reverse complement strand
GCCTTTCATGCTAAAATAGTGGAAGTGAAAATAAGCAGCCTTCTTAAATTTCTGAAAAGACAGGCACAAACAAAGCCAGACTATGAAGGTTGTAATGAATACCTTCACCAGCAATGCCCACATGATATTACACTAAACATCAACAGTTTTCAGGAAAGCATGACTTTATCTAATAGTCAAAACCAGGTACCAAAAACTCACCAGGTACAAACCAGTATGGGTGAAATCTTGGGAGAAGTATTTAAAACAGCTCTTTTAGGGCTGGGATCGTGGCTCCGCGGTAGAGTGCTTGCTTAGCAGAGGCAGGACCCGGGTTCGATTCTCAGCACCACATTAAAAAAATAAATAAATAAAGACATTGTGTTGTGTCCATCTACAAAAAAAGATTCTTTCTTTCCCCTCTCTCTCTCTCTCTCTCTCTCTCTCTCTCTCTCTCTCTCTCTCTTTCTCTCAATCCCTCCCTCCCCCCCCTAAAAAAAATAAAACAGCTCTTTTAAGGAAATTCAATATGCTTCCAGAAAATGCAGAGGAAATGTTCAATGCTCTTATGAAAAAATTTAACATATGTAAGCAATTTAAATAATCAAATGGAAAAAAAGGAAGGATGTAATAAAAGCAGAAATAAGATAATTAGAGTAGAAGAAAGGGATAAACAGAAGGTAGGAGGGAAAGGTAAGAAGAAGTAATATGGAGAGAAACTGATCAAAATATGTTCATGCATTTGTGAATATGCTTTCACCATGGAAATTCATTGCTCTTTAGAGTTAATATGTACTAATAAAAAAAATAAAATAGAAATCCTTGAACTGAAAAATACACTAAGCAAAATGAGAACACTCTCCATTCTTATGCATCCAATTGCCATCAAATACAAAATCAATGTTTGTGTGGGCTCAATTATCCTCTTGGTCTTCTAAGTATGGTTCTGAGTAGTTGCGTGTTTCTGCAAAAACCATGCACATAGACTGACTACTTGACATTTCTATACAGTCACCAATGTAATAAAATTATTAAGTGCTTGCTATTTGGCAAGTACTGTTCTAAGATCTGGGGAAATAGAAATGAACAAGATAGAACACAAGTCCTACTGAACATGGCATTCCAGTTAGAAAAACCTAACAGAAAAAAAATGTTGAGCAAAAGTAAACAAATTCATAAAAGAATTTCAGTTAGCAATAAGTATGTAAACGAAAATGAATCAAGTTGAGTGAACCAGGAAAACAATTGGTAAATTTTTTAGGTTGGTCAGGGGAGATCTTTCAGAAAAGATGAACTCAGGGCTAAGAAGTAAATTGTAGGCACAAACTGTGAAAAATTATAAAAAGAGCCCAGAAATGTCTCCTAAGTGTCTTCAAAGTGAAAATCTTGGCTCATCAAGGCTATAAAATGACCTACTACCCTCTACTGCCAAGAAGGACACTGCCTCCTCTCTGGTCATATTTCCTACTACTCTTTTTAGGCCTCCTGATTAGCACAGAGCAGGCATGTGCACACTGGTGCATTGATAGTGGTCTTAAATGGCTACCCTCTCCACCTAGCACATTCTCCCTTAGACAACTGCATGGCTCACTTCCTCATTTCCTTCAAATCTGACCATCTCCATGAGGCCTAAGCTGATCCAACCATCTCCTCCGACTTAAAATCTTAACACTCTTCCCCAAACCAGGTAATCCTCAAAACATTTTCTTGCTTTTAGTTATTATTTTCAATTTTTGTCTATTTCCTACCCTAGTCTTCCAACAAAACATTCAGAAATCTTTGCTGTTTATTAATATAGGCTCTATAATTAGAATATCACTAGTATACTTTAGGCATTTAAAATCGTATAATGAGTAAATGAAGATTTCTAAAGATAAGAAAACATCAAAAGACCATGAGCCAAGAAGTCCAACCTGTTCAAACACCACTGTGACCCACCTAGAATGAACAAATAGTATAAAGGGAGACAAGAGACAATGAGATAAACCTTACAGTTGGCAGAAACTATTTTTTTTATTCTAGTGTCAATTGAATTAATTTTAGCATGCCTGACATTTATCAAATTATTTTTACCTTTTTCTTTATCTCTTCTTGATACTTTCCCCACTGCTGTTCCTCTGAAATAGACGATGTTTCAGATCAATTAAGAAACAGAAGCAAGAATCTGCAAAACAAAAACATATTCTCTCCACCTTGAGTTAGATGGTGTGTGTATGTATGTGTGTGTGTGTGTGTGTGTGTGTGTGTGTGTGTGTTTTCCTAATAAATACATTGGCAATTACCAAGCCTTTTCCTCCAGGTCTTAATATCCAAGAATGATATTAATTGCTAATCTTGGACCTAGCACCAGTATCTTGTGATCTAATCTAGTTATTAATATTTGTATGACTCATTTTAATATTTATTTGGTTTCTATCCAACTAGTTTGATGGGAAATCTTAACCTTGGAGTTTTAAGGAGTCCTCAACCCTGTTCAAACATCACTAGAGGAGGCATTGTGGTATCCTTTTGCCCACATATATCCCAACTAAAAGATAAAACAATAAACATTAGAGCAACAGAACACATAATGTGGGATGCACATAGCTTGCATTTCATAATTTTGAGATCTGCTTGTCTTTGGAACACATGATCAGTCCCACAGTTTCTGCTTTGTACCATATCACATTGGCCCTTAAAACAATGATATAACAACTACTGTTTTGAAGGGGAATGATGAAAAACAGGAAAATGCAGTTAAAAAAAACAGGAAATCATTAGATATTATTTAAAATATCAACATACTATTCTGCCATCACAGAGGTTTTAAATTGTTTCATATACCAAATAATTTCCCTGTAAGTCCTTTGAAATTTCTGTTTATCAGCAAAAGGCTAATAAAAAGCTTAGTATTTCATCAAGAACCTCAACTACCTGCTACACATTATTTTTTATTAATACCACTGCAATTAGAGCAATGCTTCTCAAACTTTAATGTGCACATGAATCACCTGGGGATCTTGTTAAAAAGCTGAATTCCTTTAAATACTTTGGGGATTGTACCTGCATTTCTAAAACTCTCAGGAGATGTTGATGCTACTGATCCAAGAGCTGTAATTTGAGTTGTTTTAGAGTTTGTCTTTCTTAACAGAGTCTATATAATGGTTCTATGTATGCATCTCAGTAATTGATTAGAAAATTGAGAGACTGAATAATTTGCACTTGGTTGACTTAGAAAATCAATGGAAAGACATTTGCCTACAATTTTAGGTAGAAGTCCCCAATATTGTACTTTAGCTTATTCAATTCTAAATTACTTATAACACATACATTGGAATTTTGGTTGTATACTTTGAAGAGAAAGTAAACAATTTTCAAAAGAAAATTCCATTTGTGGATTTTTAAAATGAAGAAAAACAGTCAGAGAAAACACTTTTTACACACACATAAATACACACAGAGAGAGATATCTTAGTGAAAGATAAACTTTCCTTAAAATATTTGAAATCCTTGGGATATTTTAATTTTTTAATGTCAACAAATTGTAAAAAGGAGTATAAAATCAAAACAACAGAATCAACCTTTAAAATTCTTTTTAAAATAATATTCACCATATTAAAGTTATTAAATGTGGAAATTTATTTCAAAATGTTTCACTAAAATATGTGATTATATTATATAAACATATAAAATAACTGCAGAGACTTCAGAATACACACATCTGGTTTTGAACCAGAATTATTTATTTTTGCATGTGTGTTCTGCATTTCTTTAATTAATAGGAACACCTATGGTCATTTAACAAATGTTAAAGGTATAACATCCCTTAAGGCTCAGAGTCACAACCTCCCTGCAAAGCTCCTGAAAAAATTCAACCAGTTGCACTTTCATCTTCCTTAGAATTTACAGAAATGAGAGACCTGTGCCTCTGATTTGAAAAAAATAGGACACCAAAGCACTGAGCCGGTATTCTTCAAACTTGCACATAATATAATAAATACTTATTATTACTTATGTATCAACTACAATGGGGCAAAATTTAAAAGCAGAGGTAATAGGTAACATTTGTCACTTTTTGACTACCCAGCTTTGGAATCCCTTCCCAGGCTTGTGGAAGACTCCATCTTATGAGTCTCAGTGGAAGGTGCCGCACATTGCTCAGGTCTCACCATGAAGGCTGAAAACACCAAACACTTGCTTCTCAGCATCCTTTATTCACAGGGCTTAGATGGCTGATCTGGGCTCAGCCAATCAGAACACTTGCCCTGGATTCTGACCAAGACCACAGGCTAACTGCAGAGCCCAAGTGAAGACGCCTTTTCTGGTGAAAGTGGTCATAGCAGTCAGAGCCTTGCCCAATTTCCAGGGGGAACAGTCAGAAGATCATCATGCAGCCCCTGGCATGGTCTTGCCACAAGTTTCCGAAGGTTCTAAGACATAGCAAGACTCTCTGGAAAACTTTGGTACCACAATTTTTGCCTTGCTTCTAGCTGTGGCCTGAACTTGGCTTTCAGCCTTCCCAGAAATTTTTTCCACAAATTGAACAATAATTATTTAATTAACTTTTTATCCTAATTTAGTTTTACTTAGTTCTGTGAAGGAACGACGTTGACCCCTCTCCCCTTCTTTCCTTGTAACTAATCTCTGGAGAGATAAAATCGCTCTCACAAAGTCTCAAAGCAAGTTTGCTTGAAGAGTGTCCCCAGAAAGGAAAACATTTTAAGGTTAAATGTTACTTGGACAAATCTTTGCTACCAGGGCATCATTAGAAAACTGAGATAAGAAATATGATTTTTCCGAAGCCTCAGGCCACAGAGGTTTCTTTCCAGAAATACCACTGTCAGTTCAATTTGCTTACCTTAATTATCACATGAAGAAGTCTAACAAGCAAAATTGGTATAAAAGATGAAAGCATGACTTCCACAGAGCTCATAGGTTCATCTCAGTAACAAGAGCATTAACATAGTTTTGTTTCTTGTTAGTTGAGTCACACCTTTGGTAAAATTAAAATTAGGAGAAATCTCCTTGGCATTTAAAAAAAGACAAAACCAGAAAAGTACCACTTTACATGGCAATTAACAGAGTAATTGGATGAAGAAAAAAAAACATCTTAATATGGAATACAGAAAAAAAATTAAAAGTCAAATAAAAGCAAGGTTTTATAAATTCTTTAGTGAAGATTCCAAATAAACCATTAAAGGAATATGGTTTATTTTGTCAAGTTTATGATCAAAGACAGAAAATAGAAACCATGCCCTCTTCTAGAACATCTTTTATTGCCATATTGAAGAGACAGAACATACATTAAATATTTGTTTAATGGAACAAAGTTCCCATACAGTGTGACAAATAGCACACATTTTTATTTAATTAAAACAAGATAAAATAATTGTAGCAATCTGTGTCTACCTTAGTGTAATCCCAAATAGGTAGATGGGATGAACAGCTTCATATCAGCTAAGAGATGGCTCAAGTTATAAGTCTGAGAGAAGTTGATTTGTTTACTATTTACTTTAACCTTATGACTAATAGAAATATCACAAATTGTCCAATTTCAAGCTATTTCTATCCAACAGAGATTTCTTTTGGCCATGTGGGAACTAATCAGCATCCTCTAAACTCCATTAAATCTTAGGTATGTTTCATAGAACTTTAGGTATTTTAACATTTTAATGTTTACCGGGAATGTCTGGGATGCCACAACCTCTTCTTCACCTGATTGATTCTTCATTGATGGTCTAGACTGAAATTAAGCACTGCATTTCCCAAAAGTCTGTCTATCTTGCTTATTTGTTTGTACATCAAAAATTGACTTTTTTTTCTCTAGCCACGTTGGCATTTCATATATAATTAATAGCCTCTATGCCATTTTATTATACTGGATTTTATGCACATCTGTCTTTCCTGTTAACTATCAAGCTTCACTAGGGCAATGAATGGGGCTCAGTCAGGATTTCTATCTCTTGTATCTCACACACCACTTGACTAAAATGTATGTTTCATCAAGAATGAAGCAGTAGATAATACATATCGCTTTTCCTCCTCGTCATATGCAAAAGAGCATTATGTAGACTTTTGAACACTTAAAATATGCCAGAATCTGAGTTTAAACCTTTACCTATCTGATACCATATAATAGCTACCACACCTAGAGAATATACAATTATTAAATTTACCTAACTAATGTAGAAAGTGAAGTTTAAAATGGGTAATTAATATATTCAAAATCATATAACTGGAAAATAATGAAGCTAAAATTTTAATTCAGCATCTTTGATTGTATACTGTATATTATCAAAGGGTAGGAAACCTGTAGTAATGACATTGGCAGAGGAAATGTCTGACTCAAATTGGGATTTTCTCAGAGAAATCTGACCCTGTGAGCTACCAAATTTTTCCAAGTCTCATCACCCATGTTCTGCTATATATTTTAATGCTAAGCTGAGCATGAAACTTTGATCTCATGTGGATTTTGGTGTTTATGCTTTTGGCCACAATACATTCACACTGCATAAATGAGGTTCAAGTTTTCTTTCTAGGTTTAAAATTTATACCTGGTAACATACCTCTGTCTTTGAATCCATAAAACACAATAAACCAGGGTAGTCCAGATAAGACAGTAGAGGTGCAAAGAGACAGCAGAAGTAGGAAAAATAAAATAACATCCTTTCCTGCCCTATTTTTGCATTATAAATTTTCTTATATGTAACTTGGTGCACGTAGCAGTTGATAGACACATTCTATTTATAAAATCATTAAATAACATTAAGACAAATACACACATGAACATTTATTATTCTATTTCCACTATTTTAGTATATGCCATCACAACAAAAATAAATAACAGAAAAAATTGACCTCAAAATATATTTATGGGTATGCTTCTTTTATTTGTTTTATATGGGTTACAGTAGCCCTTTAGAAGTTTTGAAAACCTAACAATATTTTGATTTGTATATTTTTGCTTGATGGAAAATTATAGTAGGAAATTCAGCCTTTGTGGTTTTGAACAAGGCAAAAGTATATGAGCAAAATACAAATATCCTTTATGTATAGATTCGAGTTCCACATTATTAACTAAAAAAAGTTATAGATCATCTGGAATAACTGACCTAATAGCCAGTAGGTAGCACTTTAAATTACTTTCCCAGAAGTGTTATGGGCTTTGCCAAAGCCTCCAAAACATGTTCATGTGATGTCTTATTAAAAATATGAGCAAGAGGATTAGGGCTGTAGATTCATGGCATATCACTTTGTCCACACTGCACAAGGCCCTGGCTTCACTCTTCAGTACTGAAAAAAAAAATGAGCAAAAATGTGGACTCCATATACTTTCCAAGTATTGCTAATATTGATTCTTCCTTTTTTACCATAATCCACTAAAGTTATTTGAGACCAAAATATATGGGACGAAGGAAATTTACAAACAAAAGAAAAGTATGGTTCTCCTCTACTTTGGCCAGGATAAATAAAATTGGTCACTTTTTATAGTCAACAGCACATATTAAGCTTCTCCATTTATCATGGGCCTTAGGAGAACCCAGAGGAAGCCAAAGGTATCTCCCCTAACTTTGAGAAACGTATGACCACATTAAAGCTGACTGAAGGTCAGGAATGCCCTCAACTAGGTAGAACCACCCATTAAGGGCTTGGTAGCTGGAGTTTCCACATGGTCTGAGTGCTCCTTCTGGAAGTAATCCATGGAACTCCACTGTTTTTCCTGCTTCATTACTGTACTTGTAAAAGGGTTGTCAGTGAGAGTCAAGAATGTGTTCACAGCACAGAACTTTCCTGTGAATTTGTTCATGATCTTAAGTTTTACTAGTCAAACGTTCTAACCAACTAAAAATAATGTTTGCATATTTAGATATTCAGAAAAATGTTTTTGTTCCACAAAAAAATTGAAGATGAGTAGCCATCAAATCCCTTATGAGATCTGGAAACTACAAGATTCTAAATAGAATTTTATACGGAAAATAAAAAACACAGTACCCTGGCATCTTTAACTTGCTGTTTAGTAACAATGTAATGGTGGTGGGTTTTAGTAAAGCCTCCCATTCTGGATTTATTACTTTAATAAACAACTTTAGTACATTTACTATTCTACAGTAGTACTTTATTATGAGTTACAGAAAGTAAACAGCCCTTGTCAACATAAATAAAGCAAGTACATTTCAGGAATCCACATTTCTGATTTTATAATGTTGCTTTTTAGTGTTCATCAGTACGCGTTTGCACAATTTAGTTATCTCTCGGGGATTTTCAAGTCATTAGTGTGAATTAGTATAGTATTAAGTATGAAATGACAGATACTTCCAAGAATTTTAAAAGAAATGCACTCATAGGCACAGATTAATGGGAAGTAATTTATCTCCTTCTACATTTACAGCTCCCACAATGAAAGCAGATGGGCCACAAATACACTTTTCCTAAGTGGTCATTTTTAATGGGAAAATTGCTAACATAGCCATATTCTGAGTCCATTTCTCTAACACAGACCCATAGAGAGATCCAACAATCTGTAGTGGAAATAATTCTGAATTTAGAAACATCAGAATAGATACATGTTCCTCTCCTGGAATTGTATGATTCTATCTGCCATGTGGTTCCTTCCCCTATTTTACCTATTCTATATTATACATTATATTATGCACATTATACCTATTCTAGCGTCACAGAGAACTGGCAGTGCTTTGAAGTTTGAACAATCACTGATCATCAAAGAAGTTGAATAAGTTGTCCAAGGGTTTTAGTTAGACTTGCATTGCTGTGACTAAAATACCTGGGAAAGAAAAGTTTATTTGGGGATTATGGTTTCAAAGTTCTCAGTCAACAGATGGCCAATCACACTAGCCCAAGATGAGGCAGCACATCATAGGGGAAGAGTCCAACAGAGGAAAACTGTTCAGCTCATGGAGTAGCATTTTTAGGAAGCAGAGAAGCGGGGAAGGGCACAGACCACAGGGAACATGCAATCTTCCAGGGTATGGTCGTGACTCGCCTTCTCTAACTACACACCACCTTCTTACTATTACTACCCAGTCAGTCCATTCAAACATTGGAGGGACCAATTAGATTACAACTTTCAAAACTTATTCCTGAATATTCCTGAAATAATAAGAGTTTTAGGGAACACATCATATCCAAACTGTAATAAAACTATAATACTAAGACCACATTGATAGGAAGCAACAGTCTCAGTTTATCTTCTAGGTCCTTGTGGCCTTAATGTTGGGTAAGAAAACATTTACAGCTTTTTATGCTGGAGAGGCTAGGGCCAGACTGGAGTAAGGCGCCAGAATAGCTTGCTAAGGAGTACTTCCTTCTAAAGCAATGCATTCTTATCCCCATACTAAGTCAGTCTCTTATTTAATCTTTGAGGATATTATTATTCTTTAGGAGTAACAACTCCTAGAATAACCCTGAGTTAGTATTTTTTATGCTCTTACTCTTAGATAGCAGCACTAACAAACTATCTTTGAAGGGGCTGTTATACCCCCAAACCACCTATTTTAACCATAAGAACACGGTTATAAACATATTCCTCATTCACGTTGCCTGGAGCTATAGTATTTGGAATTATGTAATACAACTAAAAAGATGATGAAAATGTATTATGTCATCAGGTGCACGATGAGCCATTGAAATGTCTACAAAAAGAGATGAAATCTAAAATAAGAGTTTTAAATTAAATTTGTCCACAATCATCAAATCCAAGAATGATGACTGTTTTATTCATGTTGTTATTATTAACTCAGAGAAAAATCTTTCTCCTGTTCTTCTTTTAGGACTCTCTGCCCATCTTCAACCCAATGTCCAGCCCACCTCTGTGCCTGAAGAACTCCTACTCCAGTTGCTTAGGTCCCAGTTCATATGTGAGCTCTTAATGTCACCTCCCTAGACAAATGATGTCAATTCCTTTTGTGATAACCCAATTTATCATATTTCTTTTCCAACATTTTGTAGCTGATATTATAGTTGATGGTTTTACCTGATTCTCTTTCTTTTTATTCTCTCAGTCCTTGATGTCAAGGACCATTTGTGTGTGTTGAGTGGGAGGTGTAAGGAGTAGATAGACTGAATACCTAAACAGAGATTCAGTAAGGGGCTGGAGTAAGTAAAAATCAGATGAAACTGAGAAATGGTGTACCTGTGAAGTAATCAAATGTAGTTTTTTTTTAATTTAAATTTTTATTTTTTGTAGTTGTAAGATGGACAGAATTCCTTTATTTTATTTGTTTATTTTTATGTGGTGCTGAGGATCAAACCCAGTGCCTCACATATGCTAGGCAAGTGCTTTGCCACTGAGCTACAGCCTCAGCCCCATGTAGTCTTTTCTTATAGTCCATCTATAACTTGCTGCATTGGCAAGCATTAAAGCAGAATTCAAAGGAGACTAAGGATCAAAAACAACTGTAACCATTCACAGTGGAAAGCAAATAGAGATAAGTTAATGATAATCAAGATCCAATAAAAGGACTCCTTTTCTCTTCCAAAATATTGCTTATCTTTCCTTGACATAGTCAAATGAGTTCACTAATTCACACAAATGAGAAGAAATCTTTAACAAATCATTGATTTCTCTTTGAAAGGATGCTAAATTAACATGAAGATAGCTCAAAGTTAGACCCAGAGATTTCAAAAGTGACTGCTTAATTGAGTGGATTTAACTTATCTTCTCATTATAATTGATAGTGAAAACATTCATTTAGTTGAAAATCTTCATGAAATAAAGTAAGACAAACTGAAACCCTATTCCACATGTTTTTTTATGAATCACTTATCTTTAAAGAAAAATAAAGTGACTGATATATTTAGTAATTAATTTTCAGCTGACACATAATTTAAATATTTGACAAGAAAAAGTGAAAAACTTTGATGTTTTGCTTCTAAAATTAACAAAGAATGCCAAATTTATGTCATAGTTAAAATGTTCACTGTAAATAAACAGATTTTTTATCCTACAGAGGTGCCCGAAGAACTCCTGCAAAATGGAAAGTCATAAGATTAAATTCAAAAGCAGCATCTTTGGATTTTAAGTTTCTTAACCCAAATGTAAATGTAAAGAGCAAAAATCTCTATACCTCATCAGTTCAGAAGGTGAGCTTCAGTAGAGAGACCTGGGAGAAAACAAAAGCAAATAGAAAAGATACTATAAAATAAAAAAACAGAAACTGATCTTGAATTTTGATCCTTTGTTTAAAGGGAGGGAGGGGGGGTCACAAAAACAGAAGAATAAAATCTGTTACTTTATATAAAACCCAAGAACCATTCAGCCAGAAAAAAACTGGTTGGTGGCAAAAATAGAACTCATCAGCCTGTTCCCATCTAAAATCTTGAGGTTTGAGATGAAAGTCAGCTTTTTTAGACAAAAGGACTCTGCACAACCTTATAAAATTTTTAGGGGTCAGAAAATGGGAAAGAAGCTTCTTTATTCTTGAGAATACAGTAAAAAGAGATATCTGTTAGTACCCAAATTCAAGACCCAAAGCTGGACTCTGAGCTAAAAGGCTCACTTACAGCGGAGGTAGCTAATGGGTACTGAGGGGTTGCAGCCAGAGAACATCAGAGGTGGATGAGACAGCAATGTCTGAAGAGAACATAGGAAGCCCCAGTGAAGTGTCAGAAACAGCCTAGCAGCCCAGTGATTTGGATAAACCCCAAGACCAATATCTCACCTTCCCTTATTAGTACAGTGTGCAGCTGTTCATGTTATATGACTCGTTAAACCTAGGTCCTTAACTGAAGAATAAAAATACTATTATTTTTAAAAAATTAGTAAGATTTATCTAGGAAAACAGTCACTTTATATATTCTAAGCATGAAGGGTTTAATATAAAGAAATAGAGAATTGCTCAACCATTTGAAGTGTTGGGGAGTGAAGGTCTAAGAAGCCTGTATCAATTATTTCAGCATGAGGTACTCATCCAGGTGATTTCACAGGGAGCTGCTGCAATCCCTATAAATATATGAAAGCTCTCATTGATTTTATCTGCCTGCATCAGGAAAAGGGATGGTTCTCAGGAGCTGGCCAAGAAGCCATTGTGAATCTCTTGTCTGCACAGCATCTGATTGGAACTGCTTTTAGAGAATGACGGCCCCTTCTTCCTTCAGCCTTTCTAATCAAACAGAAATGCTTTTTATTGGCATACTGCTATCTGGAACCACATCGGGGAGGGACATTCTGAAAAATGAAGTTCCTGACTTCTCTGCCTTGGGAGAAGATCTTAGAAAAAGGCGGTGGTAAGCATATTATTCAACATTAATGAAAAGGCAGTTTAAATTTTATTATCTATGATAAAAGTATGGTAAGTACTGTCCCCATTATTATCAACAATAGAGAAAACTATTGAGTGACATTGACTACACAAGAGAGAATATTTCTCAGTATCTAATTCCAAGTAGAGAGGCCCTAAAAGCAGTTTGTTGGTCCCTCTTGGATTGAGAGACTACTTAGTAGGTTTTTCCTCTACTTCCCAAATAAATGTTGGTGAACCTATATAACTTAGACCATCAAAAATCAAACACAACATTATTTGGGCAGAGAAGGAAATAGGGGAGAGAACAAAGGAAAGAGTGGGAGGGAAAAAAGAAAGGTGTATTTAGTACAGCTTAGGTTAGAGATTAGAGAAGAACCTACAGAGAATCTCAGGGCAATATTAGTTAGCAATGGAGAAAAGATCAGATCAAGCACAAGGAGATGAATGATCTAAATTGGTAAATATCACCACTGATGATTCAAATAGCACATGCTTCAAGTACAGCAAACTGAAATACAGACAATTTATGTGAATTGAAATATGAATATAACAGCATTTCATCAACAAAACAAAGACATATTGAGTTTCTCCATTATGTGACAATATGGAGAGGTTAAAACAAGAGGCTAGAACCAGAGGCAGGAGGAACAACCAATGGTAGACCACAGGTAAATGAAGGCATGCCAACTGTCTACAGAAAGGCATAGTCAGAGGCTTAGACAAGATGTAGTAACCAAAATCAGGACTCAAAAGTGGTTATATGAGGAAAAAAAATCAAATAAAGTAAAAAATAAGCTCAAAGTTCTCTCTTCAAAAGACAGCAAAAACACAAGGGGAAACAAAATGAAAGTGGTTGGAAATGTTCCCAGAGTTCCATGAGCCATAAAGCTGTCCACGAACTCTCTCTGTGAGGTTAGTCATTGGGAGGGTAGTCATCAATCAGTGCGGTCACACTGAAAGACTCCCTCAGGGAAAGTTAAGAGGAAAAATAAAGACCTAAACAGTGCCATACATCAAACCCATGAATCTGGGAACAGGGTGGTAAAAGGTGCATTTATGATACAAATTAATCCAAATGACCAAGTAGGGCAAATGTTTTCCACATGTACACTGTATATCATAAAGTACCCTGTGACTGTGCATAAAATAGTGCCAGAAAGGTCATCTTGGTTATCATTCAAAATCAACCCATGCAGCATGTCAACATATTTAACATTATATTCAACATTAAGACATCTTATTCACTTCTGTTCTTAGGTTCTTTGACAAATTGCTATTTCCCTATGCATTCTGACACTTTTTCACTGAGGAGTAAACTGATTTCAAGTCAGTTTTCACTGAATTATATAACATTTGATAGATCAGAAAATCTTCTGTTCTGGTTGGGACTGGGGTTGTATTTCAGTAGTAGAGCACGTGCCTAGCAAGTGTGAAGTACTGGATTCAACACTCAGTACCACATAAAAATAAAAATAACTTTTAAAAAGGTATATGTCCATCTATAACTAAAAAGAATTTTTTTAGACACTATTAAAGATGAAAAGGAAATTTTCTGGTCATTTCTTCACAATCATTAATGAGGCATCTTCAAAGTTCTTGTTCTTCTTCTGGTCATTGATGGGTTTATGGCTTCTCCCTACACAAACATTTCCAGTTCACCATTGACTTCTGAATAGGATGTGAATGCCTCACCCTGGCTTTTGAGTTCTACAACACATCCTCAATTCATCTTTCATTCACATCCTACAGTACAAATTCAAAACACCACATTCTTCATGAACATTTTAAACAAATCAAATATTACACACACAAACACACACACACACACACACACACACACATGCACACAAGTCTTTTCATATATCTTACAGAATATTGTTTCTTGTTTCTGGTCAAATATCTCTTTCTGACAAGCCCCCATCAAAACTTAGTGGATAAACAACAATGATAATTGTTACTTCTCATGTTTCTGAGGGTTGGTTGGGAAGTTTCTCTGCTAATTTTACCTGTATTCATTTATGTGTCTTCCTTCAGCTGGAAGATCAGCTCAGTAGGAAATTTCCAGATAGTCTCACTCATGTCTGTCAACTGTAATAGCTGCCAATAATATGCTTTAATCTGTTCTTTCATGTTCCTGTTGGCTAGGACAATTTAACAATATAGTGGTCTCAGAGCAGTATTCCATGGGGGCAAAGAAGGAAGCCAGAGACTTCTCAAAGCCTAGACTTTAGAAATCACATATCATTTCAGCTATACTCTATTAGAAGAAGTGAATCACAGCTTTGATTCAAAGAGTGGTAAAAACCGACTCTATTTTTTAATTGTAAAACTTATAATAAAAAAAATTTAGAATCATTTTAAATCTACCACACTCCATGTTTGACCATAATTATTCACAATTTTCCACATGAAAAACATATTTTTCCTTTCTCAAGACCTCTAAAATCTTACCTATAACTGCCATTGGGATCAAAGTCTAATATAATAATCTCTAGCTTATTTAGAAATCTAAAATTTAGAAAATACACTAGTGTACCAATGTGCATGGACACACACACACACACACACACACACACACACACACACATATCCAACCATCCATCTAGCATATTTTGGTACAGTAGAGACAGTATAACCTTAGCAAACCCCAATAGAAAAAATATAGAATAATCTCAATAGACATTGATAGAATAACTTCAATAACTATCAACAGAAAGAATTGAAGCACACAGAGCTCACTGATTCAAAGAAATTTTGAAAACTTGTCTATCACCTGTTACCAGTTGCCCTAACTCTGCAGACAGGAGATGCTGCTTGATCAGGGCCATATCTGATCCCTGGGAACAGTTCCCAATCCATTTTTTTTTTTAATTTGTAGTTTCCTCTCTGGGCTTTTGATTATGCCCTCAAATATTTTTTTTTCTTTTATGCAGTTTATGTTTGTAGTTGGGTAGCTCCCTGAGTTTGCTTTCCACCCAGAGACCTTTTTCTTAAATATCTCTGCACACCTTTGTCCCAAACAAATACCTACTATTTTATGCTTTTGTTTTACAGGAGCACTTTATTTAGCTCATGCCTGGCAGTTTGTGCTTGCCAACAGCAGGGGCACCTTGATCTTTGCCATGAGGTGTCTCATCTCCAATGAACACCAGCTTCCTTACATGAGGGTCTCTGGGCAGCATGCCAAGAGCACAAGGACTGAGTTGCATGGCTTAACTTCCATGTTGCCCTATCCGTCTAATGAAGGCAGAGGGCCAATTTCCATCCAGTGACTCTGATCTAGAAAACGAGAGGCCACGTTTTTTTAGCTACACATTTTGCACTTTGCTTCTGCTTTTGTTCTCAGTGGTCCTCTAGTGCAGGCACTCTATGAGCATAAAATCCCCTGCATTGTTTGATACAGTATTTGTCATATAGCTTTTACTTACTAAATGTGTTCCAAAATAAAATGGAAGGGTCACAGCATTAAGTAAAGAAACAAAAATGATTTGTTCAGTCAAATGTTTAAAGTAGAAGTAGTTCTTACAAAATGCAACTAGCCATAAGTAGTTAAGCAGACATCATGAAAACCAGAAGCCATTCCAATATACTCAGCTTCTTTCCTGCTAAAAGAAGTGTGAACTGTATGCTTGATTAAAATTTCATCCAATTTCTTTTAAAACTTTGTTGTTTAGATGTATTTTTTTTCCATTTTGGATTTTGTCCACCAAATGAAATCGCCTATAAAGAAACTTATTAAGTACCTTCAGATAGAGTACATAATTTAGAATAAAACTTTTAATAGTGAGAAATTTATTTACAAGCTGTCACTTAAGCATGAATGCACACTTTTCGTTGTCACATAAACACATCTTAACTATATTGTCTGTTACTAAAAATTCCTTAAAATGGAATTCCATGATGAATATGCTCTCCAATTACATTATAGTTTATTTTATATATCTACAATTTTCCTTTCACTTAAGCATATTATAAAATAATAAACTAATAAACTAGTGTACCAATGTGCATGGACACACACTATGGTTACTATAGGTATTCACCTGATTTTTTTCTAAGTGAAATGAAAGTTAATGTACAAAGGGGAAAATGTACTTTGCTGAAAGTCAGGTTTTTAAACACTATGTCCTTATGCTAACAATGACGTGGCACTGAGGAAACCACCTCGTCTCTTTTCATCTGTACTTCTTCATTTGTAAGAAAGAAAATATGAATTGTTTTCAGATCTAATAGCTCTGAAACACAAAAGTTCTCTATATTCCTTTTGGCTGTCTAAACAACACTAATGCGAAATTGAAGGACTCATTAAGTGTTTTTCACTATCCATCAGTTTCATTAACAAGAGTTTTACTACTCAGAAGAGGGAGAAATGTAGTAGATGATTAATGAACCAGATCTTCAGTCTAAATATATATCTCCACATTGGCCAGCATACTAATAAACCAGCAGGAGAAAAACACTGGCAGTAACTGTTTGCTCAAGTCACTTATGGTAGCAATTTTATTTTTCACAGTTAATAAAATTAATATCTAGGAGACTCAAAAAGAAAAATAGATAATAAATACATAGGTGTCTAAAAAAATGAGACATTGTTAAGTCAAAACAAGGGAATAGGATAAGTTAGAAAGAGATTAAAACCATCTTAAAGTGGATTTTTAAAAACAGTGTCTCTTGCATTCTTGTTTCCTATTTGCACAAGGACTATCCTCTGATCATATTGTTTCCTTTCAGTTGTTCTTTAGTCTAATGCTAAAGAGGTTAAGATAACTAGATTATGGAATTTCTAATAATACATTTCTCACTGAAAGGAACCAAGGCTCTTTGGAAAGTTAACTTATTTCAAAATGACTGGATCAGGTTATACAGAAGAGACTGCTGAGATACTCTGCTTTGACAAGAGTGCAAAGACTTTTTTTGTCAAAAGGGTACAGGCCAGGGGTTAGTATGAAGATAAGTCCCTACTGTCTAAAAATGGAACTGTTTATATAATAATAAAAACTTCAATATGAAAATTTTGTCAAATAAAGTTTAATAAGTTAATAATGATATTATAAACTTATGAATTTTCATTGGACATTTCTAGAGTACCCACTGATTATTCTGAAAAATTGCCAGAAGGAACGTTCAGTGTTTATCCTGCTTTCATTTCATAGACTATATTTAGAATAAGCAGATAGTAGAAGTAGAAGACAGGAAAATCTCCACCATGGTTACTATAGGTAGGCCATGGACAGAGCTTCTGTAGACCAATGCTGTTATTAATCTTATTATCATAATACTATTCATTAATAGAACAGAGAAGTATGAGGAAATATAAGGAATTTTCTTGAAATTTCCTTGGCAGAATTTTCTTAAATTCTTACCACATAAAAATTTTTGTGTGTGTGATTTTTCTTAGTGTTCTATGGGTGATCATGTGGCCTTTCCTGTGGGGGAAGAGCACAGACCTCAGCTCTGTGCTCCCCTAGCTGGCCACTCCCTCTTTGCATGCAAATGCCTTGGCTGCATCACTTCTCCATTCCTCCAGGAGGAAAAGAAGAGTCTCCCTTTGTTGTATCATACCGTGTGAAAATGCTTCCTTCTGTTTCTGTAGGCGACACGGAGTTATATTCCAGCCATGATTCTGACATTTTTACACATTAATGTTTTGGCTTAATAAGTCATTACTGATTTTCAATGCACTTACTTATTAATTATCTCACTGGATCATCAACAATGCTATTCTGAATGGTATTGCTCAATTGGGATGCTGTCAGGAAGAGGATGTCTCACAGGACAGTGTGGATACAAGATGCAAAGGTGACTTACTGGAGAGGAAAAAGAAGAAAAAGAAAGAAAAACAGAAAAGATATAGAAAGAAAAAATGAAGATCCAGGATGAAGAAATGGGATTGAAAAGAAATGGCAGATTCAATGGATTCAGCAGTATATTAATCAAACTGCTTAGTCTTCACTGTGCTGTTCACTTGAGCTGTGACTATTAAGTTACAATCCATAATTTATTATCTCTGTCCTTTGAGAGAATAATTAGCTTTCCTACACTTAAATACTGTTCATGACACCTCAGCTATTCTTATCAAATCTTCTACTGATTATAAAAGTATAGCCAAAGCAATCCTTTGGGAGAGATTATTCAATCACAAAATTGTGATTTGAAAAAACACTCATCTCATCAAAGCAGTTTTTGCCAAAGTGAAGCCGAACTCTTTAGCATTAGAGTTACCACTGGTCCTTGTTAAGATGTACATTCTAGAGTACTACAAGATACACTAAATCAGAATTTTGAAAATGGGGTGCCCAGAGAATTATATTTTTAAAAAGAATCTTGGGGCTGGGGATGTGGCTCAAGCGGTAGCGCGCTCGCCTGGCATGCGTGCGGCCCGGGTTCGATCCTCAGCACCACATACAAACAAAGATGTTGTGTCCGCCGAGAACTAAAAAATAAATATTAAAAAAAAATTCTCTCTCTCTCTCCCCTCTCTCACTCTCTCTTTAAAAAAAAAAAAGAATCTTAAGATGTTTCTTATATACACTGGTTTCTTCTATTAAGAGTAATAGATCCAAAAAATGGGCCAGGATAATAGTCTAAAGTGCTTCTGTCAGCTATTGAATCTGGTACCTTTCAAAAGAAAAAAATCACAAAATATTTATCTATCAGCTATGGTCATCTACAAGGTGAGTTCAAGGAAATACCAGTCTGCTCTGATCGCAAGGTCTTAATTAACTTCCTTCTGCAACTGATCAACTGAAGTAAAATATGGATGTCTTTAAGTTTAAAAGAAAATTAACCAATAAAATTAGGAAGGAAACAAATGAGATATACTTATGTAATGTTTATTAGTTTTTCAGGTATTCATTCTTTACCTTACTTAATTTCTTTACTTGTCCAAAACGGGAAATTTCAAAAGCAGCAAAGCTAATCATCTCATCAGCAGTTGTTATTTATAACTAAGTTTTCATTTCTCCAGAGAGACCAGACAGTCTTCACACTGATTTGGGGGTTTGGGCTTTCTTGTTTTTTGTTGTTGTTGCTATTGTTTTAATGACTCTGCACCTATTCTACTCTTTTAGGTCATCACCAAAATACCTATTAAAACCAAACAACATTTTTCTTTCATTTTCTAATAGTCTGAGTAACTAGAGCCATGTGGTTTCCCCAGAAGTGATATTTCCTGGGTGTATACCATATAAAAATAGCTAAGGGAAGTGAAAATTCCCGAGACCATTCAAAGATTAAGAAACGGTAGAACCTTAATGCTCCCTTCTCTTTGGCATATTTAAAATAAATGTGTGTAATTCCATGAGGTTTGTAGAAGGTTGATTTTTATCTGTCTTCAGACTTATGATTCTGGTCTTTTTTGGTAATTGTTGAACTGATAAATGAACACATAATTGATGAATACACACATACACAAAAATAGGGTACTTAAAACACTATATTCCCTCTGTTTTTATAGCCAGGTTATCTACTCATTCGTTTTAATATAAATAAGGACAATTATCAGAGATTTTAATGATCTTGAATACTTTGAATAAAATTTCAGTTAGAAGCTAAAACAAGAGGCTGATATGGTGTACACACACTCATGATAATGGCAAGTTGGGAGGCTGAAGCAGGAGGATTTCAGATTCAAGGCTAACCTCAGGAGCTTAGTGAGACCCTGTCTCAAAATAAAAATAAAAAAGGGTTAGGAGCATAGCTCAGTGGTAGAGCACTCCTGGATTAAATCCTCAGTGCTTCACATGCTCACACACATACACAAAAGCAATTAATAAAACAAATCAAATAGTACAAATATTCTGTAACATTACCATCCTTCATGACTGGACCCTCAAAATCCACTTTGTTAGGCAGGCTCTTCACTTTCACAATGCTGGTGAGAATTAATTAGTAGACTCACTTGAGAAATTGACTTATCATAAAACTCAGCAGTCCCATTTCTAGGTATGTACCCAAGAGAGATGAAACATGCCCACACTAAGATTTGTACATGGGATGTTCATAGCCATATTATCCATAATAGCCAAAAATTACAAAAATCTTAAGGGTCCACAATGGGTGAATAGAACCATAAATTGTGATATATGTGTAAGATGGAAAAATAACAAAAACCAAAAGAAAAAAATTAGAGTTAATGTTAATTTGGGGAAGAACCCTAAAATCATCACACAGTAAAAGAAGCCAGACACAAAAGAGTACCTTATTGTATGATTCTAATGATTTGAAGTTTCTAGAAAATACAAATACCTAGAGGCAGAAAATATCTCAGTGGTTGCCTAAGGCTGGATAGTAGAGCAGGTAGTGGCAGAAAGAAGCATAAGAAAAAATTTTGAGTTGATACAAATGTTCTAAATGTTTAGTTATGATTGCATGTGTCTAGAGTCTCCTAAAAGTCACTGAAAAGTACACTTTTAATGGGAAAATTTATGGTATGTAAATAATACACAAATGTTAAATTGTTTAGGAAAATATAAAAGAAATTTTTATCTTATTGAAGCTTCTTTTAAAAGAAAACTAAAGCTTCTCTCTCTTCCCACAAAGTATTTATGAAGATTTCTGAATGGTCCTTGAAACCACCAACACCTGATGTAAAGAAGAAGAAAAATATGATTGTTCTCCACAAGCAGCAATGTTGGAACCCTCTGCTAATTCCTTAGTGTCCACCCTTATTTGGCCAGATGTGATTGTTCAGGGATAGGTCACAAAACACCTTCAGAATTTTGATTAAGTATTCTAGAACCTCACTGTGAAATGTGAAACTCTGTACTACCTATATTCTAGGGTATTTGTCAAAACTGAGGCAGAAAATTTCATTTTAACATACTGTTATACTATAATTTTTTTTTCAGAAAAGACAGGTTATTTTAAACCCCTACATTATAATTTAGATCTTAAATTACCCCCAAAGGCCCATACTAAAGACTTGGTGCCAGCCTGAGGTGCTATGAGCAAGTAGAGAAACCTCTAGGAGGCAGGGCCCAGTGAAAAAAAACTTAGGTCATTGGATAAGTGTCCTTGAAAGGCCATGGCCTTCCCGCCAATGCCCTCAATCTCTCTCTCTCCCACTTCCTAGAACAATGAGGTAAGCAGATTCCTCTGCCACATGCTCCCTACCAATATGTGCCGCCTCACCACAAACCCAAAGGCAACAGGGCCAAGTAACCCTGGACTAAAACTATGAGCCAAAAAAGACCTTTCCTTCTTTTAAACTAATTTTCTCAGGTATTTTTTCACAATGATGAAAAAGATGGAAAATCAAGTAATACATTTTGTAAAACATAAACACATACATACGTATGTGTGTGTGTGTGTGTGTGTATATATATATATATATATATATGTATATAATGTATGAGTCACATATCCTAAATATATTATTCACATTCACATTAGGTGTGTCTCCATGGGGCAGTAGGCTATTCTTTAAATTATCACAAAGTAAAGAGATAAGAAAGCTTATTGGAAAGTCTTAAGAAATCTTGCTTTAAAAGGGTCAAAAAAGCAAGGAAGCTTGTTTACATTGTATAAATAAAAACCCCATCACAACCTATTTTCAAACCAGATGTATATAGCAAGATCCAGTCGGTTTTGCATCTGTTATATATGTTCAGGCCTCCCTTTCTAGAAACTCTCAGCTGTGTAATCAAACACATTTTCACCCACCAGGGGAGGCTAAAATCCATATGGCTCACTTGCTGCTTGTTGTTCTTGGACAGAATCCTGATGGAAACTATGTGATACACCAAACAACTATAGATTTTATGGAGGCTAGTTGAATATGATCTTACAGATTATTTAGAAATATATATATATATATATATGCAAATGAACTAGGAAACAACCCACTTGCAGAGTCGAGTCTGTTGCACAAAGCCCAGAGTGACTTCTACTCTATAACATCTCAGAAAATCTGAGTTTCCATGTAAAAATCCAATCAGTATAGTATTGAAGTGCTATAAATGGATCTAAAAACCCTGACCTGACTGTGACTGAACTTATCCAATTCCTAAATGGAACAAATACAATTGAACTACAAGGAGGAATAAGCAAAATATCCCCAGGAGTGCCATTATAGGCTTATTCATGGATGTAACCTGATATAAAATAATTTATCATTAATATTTGTTCTACTACCTTTTATGAAGTTGTGAGAACTAATTATAAAGATAAATGAAAATGCTTTTCAAAGAATAAGGTATAGGGTGAAATCACAAGATGGTTTTCCAGGAGAGTTTTTCTAAGATAGTTGTGTCCACATTAAAATTCCACTGAGAAAATAATTAATTAAAATAATTAAATTTTGCAAATACATTTGAGAAATATCATGTACAAAAGTAATTGCAAATAAGAAGTTGACTGTTATTCATTAGACTTCTGTTTATTGTTTCCAAGTACAATCCATACATCTCACTTATAGCTGGGATAACCCCAGCCTTCAACAATATCCCACTGAATCCTGTAATAGTCTTGTTATTTATGTAAGGTGATTTAATATATCAAAATGAGATTGTACTACCAATATACAGAAATCATGAACAGTGCTATTGTGTTCTGTCTTTACTCTTTGAATTTTTTAGATTTAATGACTTCCTCCCCTCTTTCACAAATATGAATTCAAGAGAAACCTAGTAAGATTTGCTGAAAAACATCTTGAACAGTTTATATGAGATTTTTCTCACTGAGATTTCATATTGTAAACATTACTGTGAATGTGTTATCATAATAAGTAGCATTGACTCAAATTTCATATAAGTGACTTTTGTATTAACATCCCACTCAATAGAAAACCATTGTTTGTTTTTCGATGTTATATATAAGTAAGGTACAGAACGTGAGGTTAAGCAACACACGGGTCTCACAACTATTAAATGGCAAAGTCCAGATTTATGTAAGTCATTGTTACAGTGGAAAAATTAGAAGAAAATGATTGGATGGAAGTGATATAAATCATAGGAAGACAGGATTGGCAAGGCAATCAGAGTCCACAGGTCAAAGTTGCCACAGAGGACATCCCTGTCTCCCAGGACTAGCTTCCCTTCACCTCCCTGCTATACTCATTTACAACCTGGAAACCCATGGGAAGAGCCCTCAGCACAACTGCAGCCATGGGTTCCAGAATACGGCATCTGGGGTTCCTGTTCCATTATGTTCTGCATCATTGGAGTTCTGCATGGCACAGCCTCAGGACTGCCAGCACATTCTCAAACATCATGCTAGACTATCTAGTGGTCTAAAGAAAAGGGAATGGGGTAATAGAAATAAACCAGATTGGGTAGAGAGAGGTGATGGGAGGGGAGGGGAGGGAGGGATAGGAAGGGCAGGAGAATACAACAGACACTAGTATTTCTGTATGTATAAACTTGGCTGTAAATCCAATGTGATCCTGCAATCTGTACACATGGGAAAATGAGAATTCATATCCCATTTGAATCAAATGTATGATATGTCAAGATCATTGTATTGTCTTGAGCAACTAATAAAAAAAAAAGAAAGAAACCAGAGATGGCAGTCCTCCTGCTAAATTCTGAGTTTACTTAGAGCATAGTTCAGTCATGAATTCAGTATCTCACAGATTCTAGAAATCCTCACACATTTCCACAAGTCAGAATTGGGGTTCTAGAAGTTTTCCCTTTAAAAGTACAAATCATTATGATTGAAAGTAATATACAATTTGAATGAATGTCAGATAGGTCTAAAACACAGGCCTATGAAAGTTTGATATACTAAAAAAACTAACTATCAGTCATTCATAAGCATGCTGGTAATATCTACAATTACTTACTTACATCTGGTAATCTTTCAATATATACTCAGAGACTTCAAAGTAGTTGGGGAAATTAAGAAGGGTGTAAAAAGTCCCTGTAGGGAATGGCAAGTGGATGTTGAAGAAACTACTGGGACCTACACCCAATCAGATGGTTCATTTACACTATGAGGTCTATGGGGTTTTGAAAACTAAAAGAATCTGGGGATGTGGCTCAGTGGCAGAGTGCTTACTTGGCATGTGTGAGGCTTTTTCAATCCCAGTACTGAATAGATAGATAGATAGATAGATAGATAGATAGATAGATAGATAGATAGAAAGGATATTGCCATGACCAGCATGGCCAAACTAGCAGGTTCCCAGTGAGGGGAGATGCGAGATTAGAAAAAATAGTCACACATGCAGATCTTAAAGATAAAGCTGGGGTCAGGTGGAGTGCTGCTCTCTGATGGAGAAGCAGGTCTAAAGAATTATACCAGCAATCTTTATTGTATGTGTCTCATTAATCAGATTAAAGACCATGCAAGCATTATTCTTTGTATTCATGAAAGTTAAAGAGTTAGCAACATTATGCAGCTATTACCTCAGTTACATTCCACAGTTGGAATGTGCAATGTTAGCAGCATTGTGCAGCTCTCAAGAAAGTCCGTTGTTTAAAGTTACTAATTTGTGGGAAGATTGAGGAGCAGTGGAACTGGTGAAACATTGTGGTTATCTTAGCAAGGAAGTTCCTTCATTACCAGGAGCCGTGTGCCTGAGAATAAGGTCAAAGCTGATAAGACTCTCACAACAGTCTCCCCATGTGGAGCATTGCCATAGCAACAGGGGCATCCTACACCTTTTCACAGAAACTTTCCCAGTTACCAAGTATGCCACAGTCATGAAGTCATCAGGGACCCTAATCTCAGACACTGGTCTCCTAATCACCATCACCATTCTCCACAAGATATTGTTCTGGAGACTTTTCCATTGTGCAGTTATCTAAACATAGTAAGTTTTGTTCTTTATGTATCTATAAAATATTGTTTTAAAAATGATTCCATTGTCTTATCGTGGTGGCATACACCTGGTGGCATATCCCAGCTGCTTGGGAGGCTGAGGCAGGAGGATTGCAAGTTCAAAGCCAGATTCAGCACCTTAATGAGGCCCTAAGCAAATTTTTTAAAAAATATATAAAAGAAAGAAAGAAAGTAAAATTGTCTGGGAATGTGGCTGAGGCAAAGTATCCCTGGTTTCAATCCCTAGAACCAAAAAAAAAAAAAGTCCTTTTTTATGTTCCTATTAATTTGTTTCACTTTATGACAACTGTGAATTCTTACATTTACAAGCTAAACTTGAATGAGAAAATTGAATCAAACCGTGTAATATCATGTATTAAGAACTATGTAATGTTATGAACGACCAATAAAAAAAAAAAAGAGAGAAAATTCAGAGCTCATGCCAGAATATCTGTGTAGCCAGATATTTGAGAATTCCTGTTTCCTCTTATCTGGTCCATTTAAACAATTTCTTAGAAGACATTCTCACCTGAGCCACACTCCTATAATCTAGTCTATACACTGCTTCAAAACTAATCTTCTAAAGTAATAACATGTAATGGAAACTAAATACACATGGATTTGAATTTCAAGGTTTTCTGATCCCTTGTGTGACTAGGAAAGTCACAAAAATCTCTCTGACACTAAATTTCCTAATCTGCAATTTGCAACTAAATAGGGGCCTTCTAGTTATTATTTGTCTTTTAGCTCTAAATTTATCTTACATTGCTTATTCAGGCTTCCATATGCTTTTCTTCCTTTGCCAGCTGTTAAACTTTATCAGGCGCTGGAGGGACTTTGGATATGGGATGGGGTTCCCCCCTTGGTTCTATTGCATTTCTGTCCCAGGCTTTATGTAGCATATGTGGCTCCAGTGGTACCCAATTCCTGCACTGTGTGGCAGCCAGTAAATCGTTCCTCATGGTTAGCAGCAGGCAGCACCTCTACAAGGGCAGCTTCCTCTGACTCTCAGCTTTTTAGAAGATGCCATTATTAACACATATACTGGTGAATAGCTTTTCCTTCCCACAGCTTCACACATAGTTCTAAGTCACAGGATGATCCCATGGACAACTTCCAAAATTGTCCTAAAGATGATTCCCAGTGATTCTGCCCTTGGAAGACCTCAGCCAACTTCCCCACCATCCAAAAGACACAGCTGCACCCTTTCTAGCAAAGACGGGATCTCAGTTCTGTAAGAGGAACTTCATCCAGATTAACCTCTTTACTGTTTGCTGAGTATCAACTGTAGGAGTACAGGCATCTTCTTATGTCTGTTATTCTTAATTTCTTCAGGGATTTTTTTTCTCCCTTTACAGCCACATATTATACTGATAATACTTTATGTTTTACTTACTTAATTTTAACTTGTTTAAATTACTGCAAAATTTCTGTATCTTATTTGGAAGCTGTTTTTAAAAAAGTATTAGCCATTGATGTAGGATTTTCATTAAATGAAAGATGTAAATTAAAAAGTACAGTGAAGTGCTTATGGTAAAAGTGCTTAGTAAATTGTAACTGTAATATTATTAATGAAATTTAATGCTGACACATATAAGCACTAATCAGTCAAAATATACAACTTACTATTTTGCAAACACACTCTCTGTTTTCTATCTTTATGTCTTTGCTCAAGCTAATACTTCAGCTTAGAGTGCCTTTGAACAAATTCTTCAAGATTCTGAAACTTTGGGAGAATGCCAACATCCTAGCCTAAGGTCATTCAGCCTAAGCACAAGGGGATATTGGTTTCAAAGCAAATGTTCTTAGTGACAATAAATTGATTTCAATCTCGCTAACATTGTTTTTGTGTTTCCCACACCAAGTATTATGCTAGTCTCAATAGATCCTAAAGAAGAGTAAGACATATTTATGCCCTTAAGTCAGTCATATCCCAAAGGTACGTATAGAATTGATGACAAAAAGCTATGATGTAGTTTTAATGCAGCCACAAATTTATTTATACTGCACTTATATGAGCACAGAAAGTATATCATCTTTTTTCTATTACTGATCTTACTTTTTGAGTAGCTCCTCTGCTGTTGAGTAGTGAGGAAACATAAATATTAAATTAGCCCATCCTAGTAAAATATTTTTCTTATAACTTAGTCCCTTTAAATGCTCTGCCTCTTATCTATCTGTGCAATGCTCCACCATAAATCAGCTGTACTTCAAGAAGACATCCAGGTTTATTAAATGTTGTTTATAAGAAAAACCCCTTGCCTTGTGCTGTTTCTTGCATCCATGCTGGGGGTTCTGAGGCATCAATGCTCGGGTTCCCATTTTTTGCACAATGTTTGTTCCTGTTGCTCAACATCTTCCTGGAACAACTTATGTCTTGTCTCTGCGTACTGTGTAAGAGATCAGGGAGAGGTTTTGTCTGTGTGGGCACCATCTTTGCAGTCTTGCTGGCTTCACATGTATATTCTTATTATCTTTCCTATCTGCCATAGGTTCCTAGACTCCTTCTACTTCTCATGCAGCCTTTGCTATGGTTCATCTTGACTGTGACCCATGGCATGCTCACAGATCTTCAGTCACTTTCAGTATTCCTCCTGACATGCAAGTAGAATAACCAAAGGGAGCCAAGAGTCACTCAGGGATGATAAATAAGACCACACCATTCTGCTCTCTGCAGCACTACCCTATGTTAAATTCCAGACCACCATGTATTACCAATTGTTCCTGTGAGACTTCCTTGTAGGAATACAAACAAAAGTCTCTCTGGCTTCAGTAATCCTTCAATGATCTGAAATAATTTCCACTGTAGATTTCATAAAGGTGAGAGGTTGGGATTCATTTATTCATTTATCTTGTATTTCTTTCCCTGTTTACCCATAATTCTCTGGGGCCAGGGAAAAAGCAGATTTTTATTTTACTTCCTTTTCCTTCTAATTGAAATTTTTATCTAGATTTTATTTTTCCTCTCTTAGATCCCTTCACATGGAAAAAATCCTACATTTGGCAGAGAAACCAGCATACCAGCAAAGAAACAAACAAAAAATTTCTACTTATTACTTCATTTTTACTTTTCAAGATTATTTAATTGTGACATTCTCATCCTAATATTCTCTGAAAACTGTAAAAACTCCCGGCACTCCTTGTTCACCTGGGGTCATGAGATGTCACAGCTTATATCTAATTCCTCTTCTCTTTTCTGATGGCCTGCCTCAATAGCTCCAGTACATTCTAGCACTGGTTTACTAGCCATTATTCCTTCTCTCACATTCAACTAGCCATAGCATCCTCCTTTCTCTGGACTACAGGTAGCAACAGTAATACCTTGGTCACAGAAGTTAAAATAAATGTTTCAAATAGAGTATGGTGGCTCATGCCAAAATCCCAGCAACCTGGGGGCCCAGCAAGTCTGAGACCAGCCAGACCTCTCTAAAAATTAAATTAAATTAAATTAAAAGGGCTGGGAATGTAACTTAGTGGTAGAGAATATACCCAAAGTGTGTAAAGTCCTGGGTTCAATCATCTCTACAGCAAAACTATTTGTTTGTTTGTTTGTTTGTTTGTTTGTTAAAGAAAACCAAAGAAAGGTTTAAAATACTTAATAAACTGTAGCCCCAGGCAGGGGTGTAGCTCAGTGGAAGAGCATTTGCCTTGCATGTGTGTTTGATTCTCAGCTCTACATACAAATAAATAAAATAAAGTTCCATCAACAACTAAAAAAAATTTAAAAGAATACATTTTAATTTAAAAAATTATCCCCACTTCATAGATACACAAATGAAGTAATATTTAATGACTCTAATGACAAACTTAATGACAATCCTTGAAATAATTTGGTACATGCTGCAAAAAGGAGATACTGGGCTAACTTGGAGAGAAACTTCCTTGAAATCAAAAGTCAGGTTTTGTTTCTGCATTCTTTACAACACCTAATATAACCAACCCTCTTGTATTCCAGAAACTAAATAAAGGAGTATTTGTTGAAATAAACTTAATGGAATTGATATGTCATACTCAGTAAGTAGAAATTAAAATCATTCATTTATCTCTTAATAAAATAAAAGCATATTCATCTGCCAAAATCTACCCATGAAAGCTCAGACAAAACCTGAGATGTTTTGTAAAGCTGGGCTATTTTCATTTTTATTAAAAATGAATTAAAAATTTAAAAAGTTTATGTGGATTCCACTAGGTGTGATTTCTGCACCCCATTCCATCAACATTTTTTGTCAACTATTGCTTTAGTTTGCTTTGTTGAAGGGAGTCTAGGATATTTATTTGCTTGGGAAAAAAATGTCATTATTACACACACAGTTCAAAAGCAGCCTTCTTTTCCTGACTGATTCTGTAGTCACAACAAGCATATCACTGCAGGTGGTTGTGAGTATGTGATTCAGCTGGAGGGAGAGTAAATCAATGATTCACTTTACAGAAAAATAACTAGCTTTAGGCAAATAATAAAATAAAATTCAGGACAATAAATGAAAGCAGTATATATCATGCTCAGAAATTGTATTTGTGATTCAACAAAGAGCTGAGAAATTCAGTCCTGTGAGTTTAATCATCTAAGCTTTCATCTAAGCTTTCTTTGTCTGATTCGGTGTTTATAAACTTAGCAGAAAAATGAAAACCCCAAAAAGCAATTTGATCAAAACTCTGTCACACTGATGAGAACAGATTATCTACATGAGACTCAATAAACATGATTTAAATATATCTGTTACATACTACAGAGGTAGAGTGAGCTGACCTGAGATTATTCTAGGAATGTTGTTCAGAAGAATTTAATTAATGTATTCAGGAACAGTTTTGAAATATATAAAAGGATGTCAGTAAAATAGAGAAGCACATACTTTCCAGCAAAAGATATCATAATGACTTTAATAATATTACAAACAATGTAAATTAGGTATAAAACAGTATAAGTTTAAAAGTACTTTTCATTTATATTAATGTGAATATGATAGTGCTGCAATTGACAAAATCCCACAGTTAGATTTCCTTTATGAGGTTGAGGTCAAAGGATCACTCATATGTTGCTGGTGTGAATGAAAAATGATACAATGCCTAGGGAAGAGAGTTTGGCAATATCTCAAAAAAAAAAATGTAAATGCTAAGCTTTGACCCATTAACCACTCTTCTAGAAATCTATCTTAAATGGAAAGATATATACAAATGGCTGCTGGTTAGACCATTATAACATATAATAACAAAAGACTGGAAATTGGTAGGAAACTTGATGAATGACTGTTTCAAACCTAGACAACAAAGGACACATAGTTTTTCAAATATTTCTACTAGCTATTTATTATGGTGGAGTGATGTCCAGTATATATTTCTAAGTAGAGAAAGTTTGTATGGTATGTTACTATTCATCTAAAACTATTGTTTTGTCATTCTTTTAATATTATTATATTTTCAAATAAAAAACTTATTGTCTTGGTTTTTTATCACTGGGACCAAAGTAACTAATGAAAGCAACTTAGAGGAAGGAGCAAAGATTTATTTTGGCTCGGGGTTTCAGAGGTTTCAGTCCAAGATTGGCCAACTCCATTACAGAAAAATCTTGTGAGAAGGTCAGAGTACAGGAAAACTCAGTTCATGAAAGCTGGGAAGCAAAAGGAGAATGGAGGCAGGGCTGCATGTCTGTTTTAATGCCAATACCATGTTGGTTTTGTGACTGTAGCTCTATAATATAATTTGAGACCAGGTATTGTGATGCCTCCAGTGTTGTTCTTCTTTCTCAGTATTTCTTTGGTTATTTCTGGGTCTCTTATTATTCTAAATGTATTTTAGGACTGCTTTTTCAAGTTCTGTGAAGAAAGTCATTGGTATTTAGGTAAGAGTTTTGCATTGAATCTGTTATTGTTTTTGTTTCTGTGGCTTTTTTCACAATATTAATTCTGCCTATCCGAGATGGGGAGGTCTTTCCATCCTCTAATTATTCTTCAATTTTTCTTGTGTGTTCTGTAGTTTTCATTGTAGAGCTCTTTCACCACCTTGATTAAATTTACTCCCAAGTTTGTTTCTTGAGGATATTGTGAACTAAATAGTTTTGCTGCTTTCTTTCTCATCAGATTATTTATTGCACTATAGGAGAACTATTGATATATGAATGTTGATCTTGTATCCTACTATTTGTTGAATTTTTGATTAGTTCTAAAAATCTTCTGTTTGGGGGGTCTTCCAGATATAAGATTGTGTCAGGAGCAAACAAATAATTTGACTTCTTTTCCTATTTGTATCCCTTTAATTTCTTCCTATTGCCTAATTGCTCTGGCTAGAATCTCAGGAAAGAGGAGTGAGTATGGACATGCTTGTCTTATCTTGATTTTAGAGGAAATGCTTTCAGTTTTCCTCCATTCAGTATGATTTTGGCTTTGTATTCATCATATATATTGTTTATAATGTTGAGTTAAGTTCCTTTAGTATCTAGTTTCTCCAGCAGTTTTAACGTGAATAGGTGCTGAGTTTTGTTAAAGGCTTTTTCAGCATTTATTGAGATGATCATATGATTCTTTCCCTTAATTATATTTATGTGGTGAATTACATGTATTGATTTGCACATGTTGAACCAAACTTGCATCCCTAGGATAAAAACCATTTGATCATAGTGTGCTCCCTACTCTATGTGTTGAAGTATTGGAACTCCAGATGGGCTAGTCTGTGTGTGTAGCAAACTTAGCTGAGCTGTGAATATAGCTCAGCTATAGAATTTCTACTCTATGAACTTGGAGTGTCCCAATCACTTCCCAGCTCCTCTTAGAAAAAAAGGGAAGCAAGCAACAGCAATGCCAGTAGTGACCAACACACAAGCTTAAAATAAATGTCTGCTGTCTCCTGTGACATCTATGACACTAACTGCAACACAAAGAAAAATAATGGGGAGGGGGTCAGCATTTAACATCAGCGCAACAATAAAAAGCCATGAACCAGACTTAGCATTAAACAGCAGGTGTCAACTATGCCATCCACCATAACAACATGAGTAGCGGGGAACAGGAATTACATAATCTAAACATTTCTAACATACCTGTCTGACCAGTATCTGGCCTCTCCATGGCTGGGTGCATGGACAATGGGAAACAAAGAGATGATAAGCCTCTTTCCCATTGGAATCCCCAGCCTGGAACCCCATAACACAATCCTCTTCATGCCTGTTTCAGTCACACTGGACTAAGCACATCCTTGAGTGTGGCAGGAATTTGCTGGAACAAGCTGGCAATGCTTTTTGGGAACTCACAATTTCCTGACACTGGAAACTACAAGGGACAATTGCAAATGGCTCCCTCCTCAACTCTCCACTGGCCTACTGAGAGATTCCGAGCACTTTCAACCATCAGCTTGTCCCGCTGGCTCTGTGTCCCTGAAGATCAGCCTGTCTGTCTGTTCCACAGGTTCTCTGTTTCAAATTTACTCTCAATCCTTTTATCTCCTTTTGCATGTTACCCCTCCCTCCCCAGTGAAACCACAGTGCTGCTGTCGCCAGCAAAGCTGGCATATTTCTAATCTATTACATCTTGTTCTGTGTTCAAAACTTCTGAATTTATGTGCCTCTATGATTATTTTACTCACCAATGTTAAATTTCAGTGAATTCTCTCAGTCACCCACCTCACTGAGAACTTGTTACTTGAATCTCGAGCTGTGGAACAACTGAAAAAAAAATTGCTCCCTTTCTCTAATCTGTCCATTTTCCCATTCCTTTCAAAATTCTAAATAAATAAATAAACAAATAAATAAATGGCTGAGGGTAGACACTTGCCTAGCATAAGCAAAGCCCTGTATTTAACCCCAGGTCAGTGAAAGAAGGAAACAAGATAAGGAAGGAAAGAAGGAAGGCAGGCAGACAGGAGAAATTGCAGGTGAACATTTGCATTAATTGCAACAAAGGTGAACCCTCTGGCTTCCTCTGAGCATGGGAGGGGCAACGAAGTCCTAGCACATTTGTGTTGGAGTGGGTGGCTATGAAGTACAAGCCTGTCACTAGAACCTGCCATAGCACTCTCAGTTCCATTCCCCTCAGAAATTGACTTACACTTGGACCCTCTCCCTGTCTCTAAACTTGAATCATCAATTCTATATGTGAATGCCCTCCACTTCTCTCCACTTGGTAGACTGAGTTTTCAGCAGGTCTGTATCACAGACTCACAGACGCAAATTGACTTAGGGAGCATACTGCCAATCCAAAGAGAAGAAGAGTGCTATTTGGGTCTTGAATATTTTTTTAAATGCTGGGGTTTCTGATCTCCCACATGTTAAACCTAGACAATGGAGCCCCTCTTACCATCCTTCCCTATCTTTGCACTATGTGAATCTGCAGGAAAGTTTCGTGAGCTTCTTCTCTCATGCAGGTTCCCTACACAAAATTCAAGTCTGCTTTCCTCTTACAATGCATGTTTTCAAGACCACAGAATCTACTTTTATCTTTCTTGAGATTCCTAATATTCTCCTTCAGCATGCTGAAGAGGAGCTCCCCCATAAGCACATGCCATGTGCCCTGCACCACTGCAGTACATTTCTATTACTAATTCTCTTTTTTTTTTTTTCCAAAAGGTGATATTTCTGTGACTCACCTGGTCATTGACTCTCATTTGAATTGTACTCTAGTGCTTTCTCAATTTCTCATCCAACCACAAATTGATCCTCAGTTTGAGGATCAGTGGGTATGCACTGAATGCCATTAGGCCAACATTCTCCAAAAGCTTGGAAATAGCTAGATAGTAAGTTTTTCTGGAAATAAACATTCAATATCACCCAATAGTCCTTAAGAGTATGGGATTTTTAATGGGTCCATCTAAATTGAACAATTATTTATAGAAGACACTGGGACAGCAAAACATGTGAATTAATACAAGAAGATTGAAATCAGACTGGAAAAGTCCATCAAACAACATTGTTACTTCAACAATCAGGTTTTTAAGAAACATAAAAAAGAAAAAAGAGAACTTACATTTATGCCAATTTACATGCATTTTCAAAGTACTGATTTCATGATCCTAATCCAAACAAACTGAAGAAAGAAAAAGTTGAATGCCTTATATTTAGTCACATTTGACATAAAAAATTATCAATTTTAAATATAATCATACTATTTCTGGTAATTTATTTTTTTTTACTTTTTTACATAAGTAATATGAATAATTGTTTCAAAATAAAACAAAAGAAGAGGGAACTAGGAAGTATGTAGATTAAATAAGATTGGCCAAGAATTGGTAACTGTTTAACAATGGTCATATATAAGCTCAGGAAATGACTATTTCTAGTTCTGCATATATTTGAAAATTTTACCAAAAATTAATATTGTTGAATATTATTACCTTTGTTACATAAACAATTTCCCTACCTCTCCTGAATAACATCTGTACAAGTATTCAGTATTCTTTCTATTGAGTGGTTATTAGTTAGCCAGACAGTTAATTCTGACTTTCTTAATAATTTACCAATGGACACTGAACACAAATATTTGGCATCTTATATAAAACTTAGCATCACCCTTCAGGTTAAGTAAAATACAAACCTCACCCATAATACGAATAGAAAAACGAAAACATGGAAACTTAAGCAAATTTGTAATGGTCGCATTACATGACAAGAAAGACTAAAGATCAAATTGAAAAATATGTTTCTAATAAAAATTTAAATATCACACTTTACATTTTCCAAAATTTTAGGATTTCTTTCTCTTTAATGTTAAACAAAACAAATCACTTGACTAAAGACAGAAGATCAGTACTACAGACAGCAACAGATTTGTTTGATGCTTTTAAGTTCCATTATTTAGAAAATACATACTTCCATCTCTGAGTTTTAACTGAGCATTACTATCATATTATGAGGACCAAAACTGTATGTGAGACACAATAATTTCTTTTAACCTTTAATGTTTTGAAGGAAAAGGCAATGACTGCAGTTTTTACCTTTATTTTATTTATTTATCAATGACTGCATCTTTAAGGATAATATGTATTTTAAAGCTACTGCAATATACCAACCCTGAAGAAGTCATAGGGACCTGTTTAGAAGGAGCTGAACTGTCAGAAATAAATGCTTTATGGTCATGGGGACAACATCAAATAGGCTGTGGCTCACCTTATGACATTTTCAGAACAGCTCATCATAATTATAGATGTAAAAGGTGCTCGGTCAGTTAATTCCATAAATTATTTTCAGAAATGCCAAAGATAAAAATAAAAAAGACCTTTCTATTCCTCCTCCAAATGACCTTAGGCATTATGATGTTCTATAGTTTTCATCTATCATTTTGATAGACAGTCACAATTTTCTAAGCTGAAATCTTTCTACCTTCCTGTGACTTCATCATGTGTGTGTGTGTGTACGCGCGCGCGCACACACACACATATATACACACACACACACAACCCCATTTTCCAAAAGGACAAATGTTGAGAACCACAGCCGAAAGGGGCCCCAGCAAACTTCCAGCTGCCAGCTGATGATTGGCTCACAGTGGTCCCAGCAAACTTCTAGCTGCCAACTGATTGGCTCCTCTGCTGTGATGCTCATTGGGCTGTTTCCCTGCCCTTTCAGACCACAGAGCTGCTCATTGGGGGACTTCTTTTGGCTCTGCCCACGCGACCCAGCCAATCAGCCTCAAGAGCAAGAGGAGTGTGGGAGGTGGAGAGGCTTGTGGGAAGCTGGTGGTGGCAGTTGGTCTCTGAAGGTTTTTCCTGAGGAGCTCTGTGGTTTGGTGTGTGTGTTCTAAAAATAAAGGTCATTTCTTTTGACAAGTGGCTCCTGAATTATGCCCAGCCAGACTGCGCAGACAAAAAGATTTTCCCTTTTAGTGGAAGGGGAATTTTTAGAGTTCTTGGATTTCCCCAGTCTTTACACTATTCATATAAGTGGACACCAGTTTCAGGTATGCTTTCCTAATTTAGGAGGTTTATGGAATGTTGTATTATAAAGGAACATGGTAACCCATGGGAAGGGTCAGAAGTTCAAGATAGGTAGAACCATGTCATTCCAAGATATTATGAGAAGTACAGAACAGAAGTCAAATTAATAGTGGGTATAAAAACCTATGCTCAAAATTCACAGACTCTCATTTCCAGATAAACAAGAGGTTGTAGACAGATTAGATCACTGAACCAGAAACTGGGCTGGGTGTAGAGTTATCTGCAAGGGACACATCCAGAGGCCTTTTCCACTTATAAGTCTGGAGATAAAGTCTTACACTTGTATAGAAGTCAAACATTTTATAGATTTCCTTCAGTTTTTTCATTCCTGCTCTCAAGTTGAATATGTAATTCTTACTAAGAAGGAAGAGCAGTTACTATACAGTCTTTTTGTTTGTTTGTTTGTTTGTTTTTTGTTTGTAGGGGGTGGGTAGTATTGGAATTTGAACTCTGGAGCACTCTACCATTGAGCTATACCTCCTGCCGGTTTTATCCTTTTATTTTGAGATGGTCTTGCTAAGCTGTTGAGACTGGACTCAATTTTGCTAACCTGCCTCAGCATCCAGAGTCACTGGGATTACACACATGTGCCACTGTGGCTGACTACATGTGATATTTCAGTGTGTGGTAAGTTTAGAATGAGCTCAAATTTAAAGAAACCTCTGATCCCAAAGCTGACCACTCAACCATTTCTCTTTATGGAAATTAATAAAGGCAGTAATTAATATAGGTTCAATTAATAATGTTTAAGATTTTTAAATGGCACAACAAAAATTTATGTGAAGGTGAGGAAAATAATACACTAAATACAAAACAATCAATTATGAAAGTATGTTTAAAAATGATATAAATTTCTTAAAATATTAATATTTTTTTGCTACAGTGGTGATATTGAGTCTCTTTTTTTACCTACCTGTTTATATTTTTCCTCATTTTAAATAGTTTTTCATAATGGCATACCTTACTTTTATAAACAGGAAAAAATGTGCAAAAATTAGTTCTATGCCTCCAAATTATATTCATTCTCACTGATTTCAATTGATCAAATTCTACTTCTCAAAAGACTGAGAATGGTTATTAATGATCACTATTCATTTTATCCAAAATCCAGTTTCTATATTCCTCAGTCTTTTAATTTAAATATTCAAAGTTATTGTAGTAATTACATTTAAATATTCAAAGTTATATTAATTCCCAAATCTATATTGTTAACTTTCTCCCCAGTGACTCTCAGATTCCCTCTGGAAATTTCTTTATCTCAAACTCTGTGAGTTAAAATCAATATTAAAATCAATATTTTTAAAAATCAAAATCATCATCTATCTTGATGCCTCTATTATTGTTTGTTTCCTTAAAATCTTAGGCAAAAATCCTTAAAAAGAAGTTTATACCTCACCTTCCTATTAATCTCTACATTGCATCTTCCTCTGCTATGTGCTTCACATATTTCCTTTCTTTCCACTGAAAATGGCAATGCTCTGGTTCATGTCCTTATGACTTGGTCCAGGAGCTGCTTTGGTTAGACACATTCACACACAGTGCTCAAAATTACATTCCAGCGCTCCCTTGGCCACATTGTCCCCACTCAAAAATGGTCAAGCGCTCCCAATTATATCATGGACTCTTCCTCCAGCTACTGAAGCTCCACCTCCTTCCCCAACCTGTTCCAACCATCTGTTTAGGTTCACAAATCCTACTTTGGCTCTTTCATTCCAGCTTTGCTCCAGTTTCCTGTTTTCTACATATTATTTCACCTCTCTGAATGTACTCCACCTTTAAAGAGAGTCCTGAGACACTCCAACTGTCTCAGAACAGAGTCTTAGGACTTGTAGACAATAATGTGTCTTCCAAAATCATGGAATCAAGCAAACTATGGGGGATGTCATTACCAATTAAGATTAAGGAAAAGGATTTTGCTTTTCTCTTAAACAGGTGAAGTGTCTGAAGCACAATGAAATGATTTAAGCAAGCTGTATAAAAAGCAAAGGCCTACATAGTGTTAAGGAAATATATTCAAAAGTACTGAGTTGCTATGAGTGGCCTTTTCTTAATTGAAAAACCAGAACCATCTTGTGAAATGTTTCGAGACATCTGTTTCAAGTAAATATGTTCTTCTAAGCAAGGAAAGTGCTGAAACCCAAATGTCTCATCAACAACAATGGGAAACAATAATTAGTATTCCCAGTTCCCATTTCCACATGTTTAGATTGAACGAACCATGAAGAAGACAGATCCTCTATATCAGAAAGATTCTCATCTCTTCACACCTGTTCATTTCAGTCACGCTTTGATATACATCTCAATGCAAACAAGAGAACAGAGGTGTGATATATTGCACACAAATAATTCATTTGGTGGCTTCCTGGAAACACAGCTTTCATCAGAGGTGAAGACAGAAAACTCAGCCCAGAGGCCTCTTGTCGTTCTGTTGTCATTACATTAGAAGGTCAAAGAATACAAATTTTTATTTTCACTAAATAAAAGCAAAGCCCAACTCTACTCCATCTTCCATCATCTATGGGAAACTGTTCGATTTTCTTATTTGTAGTTAAGTTCTTCATTATTCTTTTCGTCAATATCCAAAAGGTAACCCTCTCATCTAACTGTGCCTTTGTGCTAATTGGCCAGTGTCTCCCCCTCTCTCACTCTCCCGTATCCTCCCAACTTCTGGTAGCCACTATTACATTGTGTATTTCCATGAGAACAACTTTTTTAGAATTCTAAAGTTTTGAGCAATGACTTTATATGGAAATGAAATACAAAACATACAATGACTGCTTTCCTGTTTCTATATAGTCTTCAGAGAAACTTTTAGTTTAATTAATCTTATTTTATTTAAAATAACTAAAATCAATTGTTTCATTATTTAATTGAATTCCCTAAACAAAATAGTACACAACTGTTTTTAAGAACCTTTACTTTTTTGGCTAGCATAAAACACCTTCTAGCACAACTCACAACAGCTAAGCTATGGAACCAAGCTAGATGCCCACCAACAGATGATTGGATAAATAAATAGTGGTATGTATACACATACCAAAGTGTAGAAGAGGTAGCCACAAAAAATTTTAAAAAGTTTTTTTAAAAGCACCTGGGGTGAGCCAGGATATGCTGGCAGCAGCAGTGCCAGGAGGCTTTGGAAGACCATCCCCAAGGGCCCCTGAAAGTGAATATTTGGATCTTTAGACATGCCTGCTGTTCCAGGCTGTGATCATTTGCCCTGGGGTCCTCTTCTTTCCTGTTTTCCTCTTTGGGTTCTTTTGCTGTCACTTTTCATGTTGGGATGTTCATAGTTGTTTCTGGTGAGAGGTATTTGAAAGTGTAAGAATTATGTGTAGAGCACTCTCCGCTCTCAGAGGAAAGGTTCCATAAAATCTAATACATGAATAATAAATCAACTCAACAGATGTTGGCTTTTTCTTGTCAGACAGTGACGTTAAACTCCTGATTCAGACTCTGACAGAATAAATAAACTAAAAGTGAAACCCAATTTGTCTTTCTTACACAAGGACAAAAGATTAAAAAAAATGGATTAAACAGAATTATCTCTATCTTATCAAACAATACGGAGTAAGAAACACCATTCATATCTTCTAAGCAGCTCTTTCAAGTAAAAAGTTACACGCAGAACAGGGTTTTCTTCAAGCTGAAAATTTGTGCATCAAATGGAAATTAATAAATCTCAATCATAGTAGTCCTTTAATTAGATTCATTTTTAAAGGAAACAGACATTGAATATTAGCCCAAATATTAGAATCTGAGCATTAACAAGAATGAACTTCTAATTTATTTTCTAAAAATGCACTAATTTCTGGCATTAGAAGCAGAATATTACCCAAGAAGGAGACATAATCTTTATATCAAAATATGAAATACCCACTCTAGAATTGCAATGTTAAATATGTACAGGTGTTGAAAAGTGATCTTCATTGTCTATGTTTTTACTGCTAGAATTGCTGTGCAAATAAACCTCTTCATTCTTTGCAAGTGCCATGACTTTGACTATTGAAATTTTTAAATAACAAAAATACTCTGAGTCCTTGATTCTCAGCGTGTGGTTCATAGACAAAGTCATTGTGTTGCAACTTGATAGGTACAGAGAACTGGTGGTGCATTCCAGCTCCAGGGAATCAAAATGTAAATTTTGACAAAAATCCCCTAGTGGGATTTTTCTATGCACACTACAGTTTTAGTAGCACTACTTTGCTATTCCTGGCATGTAATTAGCCTTCTATATACAATGTAAAGTTTGGTAATTCTTTGTAATTATTCATTTTTAATTTTAATCCAATCTACCAAATATAATTGTCCAAAAAAGAATCACACTCATTCATTTAATGAATGAAAATTATTGCTTCTGCAATTTAAATTTTCTAGTAGAAATATATATGTGTTATATATATGTATTTATGTATGCATATACATACATAAATGAATATATAATGAAAAAAATGTCAGAAAACCTGCAAAATATAACAAATTGATCTTTTGTGATTTGACCCTATCTTCATCAATTCCCATACTCCCTTACAAAAGCATTGCTATCCCTTTCAAAAGTATCTTTTCCCCTTTATTTTTATTCTATATTTTTTCTTTTCCTTTAAGGGAATTAAGTTTGTCCAAATTTTTTCAATCCTCAAAATTTTTTAATGTATATGTTTAATATTTAAAACAAGATTTCTTTTCTGTCCTTTCTTTTTTTTTTAAATTCTGTATCAAAACTACACAAAAACAATTCAAAATAAACATGCATTGCTTAAAAAATAACAACAGAGACATAAAAGCACCCATCATCCATTTGAAAAGAAAGAAGCCACCAGAGGTTCTTGACAGACTGACTGAAGATTGGATTTCTCCAGGAGATGCCATAGGCACTCAATACTGCTGTGTTTCTGAGGAGATATAACATTTAGCTAGCTACTCCTAATCATTGCATCACCAATCCAAGATTGGTGATGTGACCAAGTAAACAAATATCTTAAAATGTAAACAAAGAAAAGAAGGAAGCCCTATGTACTTCTTTTCAAAAACACCAGTTTTGAGCTTTATATATGTCACTTCTTTGTTTTTATTTTTAATATTGCACCAGTAATCATATTATTAAGCAACATATCACCTAGTTTTACATGCTGTTACATAAGTATGGTCAAATTCTACACATGTTGCTCAGGTTTTTAATTCAACATTATGTTGATGAGTTATTTCCATTTTTACATAATCTATAAGATTGACGTTCATCACTGAATACTATTCCAATTTCCTTTCAATGCGTTCTGAAATATTGCCTATTTTTAGCTATTATTAACAGCACTGTCATGAGCATCTTTGCACACCTCTCCTGGTATACACACAGTACTTCAAGGACATATGCCTAAGAGTGGCATTGCCAGGTTGTAGAAAATGTGTTTGTTCATAGTGCCATTAAATAGTTCTTACATTCATTTTTCAGGTTTTCATCTTTCTAAGAATTGTACTATAGTCATTAGTGGTGGAAGACTTCTAGATGGGGGACATAAAGGTAGGCATAAATTAGAAAATATAAAGAGCATAAAAAATACTGAGAGCATATACCTAAGGAGATCATTGCATTTGTCCAGAAAAAAAAAATATTTAATAGTCATAAGAAAGAGTTCATTGAAAATATATAGATCATGTGTTGTGCAGAGTAGTAAAGCATTAACAAGATCTTCAAGAGTTAAATGTTAAACTGTTAGAATGTGTGACCTGAATTGCTTCACATGAAGAAGTGGCTGCTTTCAACAAACATTTATGCACATAATATTAACTATGCTATGAGCATGCTTTCCCAGTGGCTTTAAGAGACCCTTCATAGAAGACCCATAGATAAGGGAAGTCTTCTTAATGATCATAGGTCAATACTAAAATAAGCACGTGTTAGATATTGTATGAAGTACAAAGTTGAACTTTGTTGGAACATTGACAAATATGTGATTTAAAAAAGACATATTGCCATCTAAAGGGGAAAAGCATTAGACCACCTAGAAAATCACCATATTCTCATTATGATATTGTAGTACCAAATGTCACTTTGCAGGTATGTGAAGGGCCCCAATCTCCTGAAATTGAATATGTGGTATTTAAACCCTCCTATATAGTATTTAGACCCTTTCTGCAGTATATGAGCATCTCAAAATAAATAAGGAATAAGAAGCACACAGAAAAAAAGAAGAAACTACCAAGCTTATTAGGTCTAGGACATAGAGGGAAAACTAGATATTTTTGAAAATTGTGAATGTAGTGAAGAAGGAGCTTGCTGTTGTTGAGGTAAGCTGTCCCTTGTCAACATTGGCTTTTTCTAGGTCAATAAGTTAGTGGTCAGGAGATGAAACATAGCTGCCAATGTTAATGGCTAATGGTCTGTGTATCAAGTACAGTTAGGAACTGTGTCACCTCAGATATTGCTTGTTTATGTCCTAATATTGCATGATTTAGCTAATGCAACCTCCCCAAACAGGAAATAATTCTTAAATCCAATATGCTAAACTTATAGATTCCTTGAATTTAAAGTTATTTTAGATGGTTCAGTGCTGAGAACAATTTGGTAAGATTTCACTTCAATATTACTCTAAATTTATAATTTACATCATTGCTGAGAACTTCAAAAGTCTAACTACAAAAAAACTTTTGAAAAATGAATTTTTCTGCATTTATATTTTAGAATAGTATAACTGTTAATATTATTTAAAATTTTATCAGGTGAATTTTTAATATTTTACATTCTGTTGTCTGCTTCCTGATCACACTTGTGTGTGTGCATGAATGCATGTGTTTTAACAGATACTTCCCGTGATTCCTGTGATTCAAACAGTACAGTTTGAGTTAATAGCTATAGAGTTATTGTTTCTAATTTCTTCACTCATACAATAAGATGAGTAAGCCAGATAAATTAATGACTTCAATTTAGAATACTCTATGATTCATGGCCTTTTAAATTTAATGTGTTGAATAGATTATAGCTATATTTTTCCTTTTGATACTTTAATTCTCAAAACATTGATCTGAGACAGATCATTTAATGTTGACTCTGTGACCCTCTGACACAATGCCATTAATACTTAAAAGCCTCCTTGCCTTTAGGAAAACGTGATTTTTCCATTTTTACTTTCTTGCCTCTAGCATTGAATCATAGTTATTTCCAAAAAATTCTTGTTGGTGGGAAAATACAATTAACCAAGAAATCCTGAACACTAACATGCATCATGGCACTACATTGCTATTGAACTGTTTCAATGAATGGAGACAGAAAAGATAATGTGTTTTCTCTTGTCAAGGAATGAATACATATTGACCCTTAAACTTACATTCTAACAGTAAGAAATTCCCACTTAACTTTTTTAAAAAACTTTTAGTCAATTTATTTATTTTTATGTGGTGCTGAGGCTCAAACCCAGTGCCTCACACATGCTAGGCAAGTGCTGTACTACTGAGCTACAACCCCAGCCCCCATTTAACTTTTTTAAATTGCATATTGTATTTGAACTCTACTTTATTAATACTTAACAATAATTATAGCTATTTAATTCAGAAGCAGTAACTATTTTTTTAGACATCAATTCAAGAAAATAAATTCAAAATTAATTATATAGCATTAAAGCAAACAATGGAATAATTTAATAAAAGTCAAGATTTTTCAATGCAATTTCCTTTGTTCTTAGAATATAGATCACTAATGATATTCAACCAAATTATCATGTTCTAGAATTTCTCTTGTTACCTCATTCTGTGTGGCAATACAGCCATTCTTTTATGATCATTTTGGTTGGATTTTTGCAACTCATTCTTAATTTGAAAGTGCTGACCTTCCTTTAAGCTCTTAAAATATGAAGGCTTCCAAAGATTTAGTCTCTAAATTTTTATTTAATGGTTTCATTTCACTACTATTACCTGATCCATCTATAATGACTTAATGGACAGTCCAATATTAAAATACATGCTGTTTACTTGGACACGCCAACTCTACCTTCTACTCGTTAGTTTTTAATATTATTAAAATCCATGTAAATACAGATAGTTAACTTTTTAAACCTACTAAATTTAATACTTGTCTTAAAACTTTTTAATTTATCTTCTTTGACTAAGGTACAAGATCTCCTTCATTTCAATTAAATCAAGATTTAGCCCATATGGCGTGGTGGCACATGCCTATAATTCCAGTGGCTCCAGAGGTCGAGACAGAAGATCATGAGTTCAATGCCAGCCTCAGCAACTCAATGAGACGCTGTCTCCAAAGAAAATACAAAATAAGGTTGAGGATGTGGCTCAGTGTTTGAGTGCTACTGTATTCAATCACTGGTACCTCCCACCAGAAAAAAAAATTAGCACATATAATTCCAGATATACTTTCAATATTCCTCATATACTTTATTTTCCCAGAATGTTAAAAACATATGCATAACCTTGGAATTCCATTTGGTTAGCAATAAAAGGCACTTAAAGTATTGTCTGAAATTTACTTTTATGATCAGAATTTACTGTACATCATATATATTACCAAAATCCTTATTTTAATTACTAACAAACCTATGGCAGAATCACAAATTTTAAGAGACATTTGATTAAGTACAGATATTTATTATCCTAAATTATGTAAATTCAAATTCCCAATTTTCAGTGAGATGCTTCAAACAAATTATAATAAAAATTTAAAAGCAATATCTATGAAAATGTGTCAGAGATTGTATTCTAAGTCTATACAGAAAATTCAGGTGAAAATTTTTAATAAATCTATATAATTTTAAGATTTAAATGGATGAGTTATTCTTGAAATGATATATAAAATATATCTATTTTTAATAATTATAGCTCATATCAATTACATAGGTTTCAACTTCACCCTACCTGGTTAAAAGAAACAATTATTTTATCCATGAAATAGATATTAACATACAAGTTAAAACTGATTTTATACTTACACATATGTATTCTCTAGTACTTTGCAATCTGTGCTTATTGTAAGGAATAAGATTTAACTTGATCCACTTTGAATTGCTCAAGTTATTATTAGTAAAATGAGGTTCTTCTTGGAAAGAATCTTTGTCTACTCATGGAAGAGGCATGGCCTCCACTTCTTACAGAACTGTTCAGGACTTGAAGACCTGTGCATTCAGGTACAAGGCCTGCATATTCTAAGCTACTTCTTACAGTCTATGACATCTAAGACAATAAGACCTGGAGGATATTCCACTTATCTAGGCACCTGTTTTGATAAGCACTTCCAGGTATTGTCAGAGATGGGAAATCAGGAAGTTTGTGGGACCTTGCAACAAGAATGAAACAGGTCCAACAGCAACAGATAAAGCTATTAAGATTTACTTGTGCATTTATTAATGTTTCAATTTTTTCCCTTTCTCACTTGAGCTGAAGTCTCTCTGTGATGCAGGGCTCAAGCAGTGCTCCCACCTAGGACTCCTGAGTAGCTGGGACTACAGGTGTGCACCAATAGACTTGGCTTAATGGAGATATATATATATTTGGGTTTTTTTTCCACAAAGTAAAAGATGGAAGAAATAGGGTTCACACCTTTATTAAAGTACAGTTGATTAACCACTTGCTCTTGGGAACATTTTACAGATAAATGAGAAAAGCTTCTTCCCAAGGTGCTCCTAAGGTCTTTAAAGAGGATGCAGGCTGCACAGCCTCTCCTACATAAGAGGCTAATCATAAAGTGTTTTTCATTAAATTTTGTGAGGCTCATCCTCCCATACATACCTTGATTCCATGTAGATGGGATAGAGTTTTCTAAGTTTTCCACTAGATTTTTATAGCATTTATATTTGTTGCCATGTTTTCACATGTCCCAGAAGCAAACTTTGAGGCAGGGATACAAACACAAAGTAAATAATTCCCTTGTAAAGTGATTGCAGAAAATAGCAGTAAGAAAGATAAAAGGAAAATCAATAATGTTCTCAAACCTCATCACTTCGGGTGAAGAAAATTCAGTGCTAAAGAACACACCTGATTGAGGGGGGTGGCGGGAGGAGAGACAGAACAAGGTACTGGAGTATTGATCTCTCAATGCCTGTCTGCAATTGGCTGATGGTTGCTTGTAATGACATTAACTCTCAGCACTTCCAGTTGGCTTTGCATGTGGATTGAATAAATAAATAAAGAGAGAGAGAGAGAGAGAGAGAGAGAGAGAGAGAGAGAGATTGGAGTCTGTAGCCATAGCCAGGTGCTGTGCTGCACACCTGTATTCCTAGCTACTCAGGAAACAGAGGCAAGAGAATCACAAGTTCATAGGCCAGCTCAGCAATTTAGTGAGACCCTGTTTCAAAATAGAAAATAAAAAGGGTTGAGCATGTTGCTCTAAGGATAGAGTTCCCTGAGTTCAATCCCCAGAACAAAAAGGAAAAAAAAATAATTCTGCAATAGGACTTATCTGAGGTCACCCAACTCCAAATTATATAGAAAATAATCCTAATGTAGCACAATGAACTGAGCAGAAGTGGGCATCTTTCTCAATGCTGTATTAAGAAACTCTCAAAGAGAGACAATTTATTAATCTATTGTAAGGATCAAAACATATTACTCCTTTTTCTATTTTTTTCTTAGTTCCTGGTGGAAGAGCTATTGTAATAGAAGAGACAGACCCAATTTCTTATTCTAATTGAAACAACTTTCTGAAATGAAACCCACTGAAACAATAAGGCTTTCTGAAATTCACAAGAGTCAAAACTGATCATAGCCACAGGACTCCAGGCACTGACGCAGATGTGAGGACTGCTTAAGAATGAGACCCCAATGTATTCACAGGCTCCACCTCCATAGTGCACGCCTGCTGTCCTCAGATTCTGGTACTGCTCCACAACCTACTACCAAAATTTTTAGTGGGAATGAAACAACAGACTCAAAATATTAAAAGTGAAAAAATTTTGTCCATGAATATTGCTGAAGCACAGACTCACACACTCAGCAGCCAGGACAATTATATTTTCATATAATAACATTTGCTGATTGTATATATGGAATTTATTTTATATTAAGCTTGTTTTCCAGAACAGTTGCTAAGGTCTCACATTTATCTCAACTGATCTCTAAATTCTTTTATTTGGGCAGGGAATATTTTGACCTCAAGGAAGTTTAGCTGCTAACGGTGACACATAATTGGTCTAAACAAGTCCCAGCTATCTCCATTCCTTTCAGCCAGTACCCTAAGTTATCTCCTTCTCTTGGACTTAAAGTTGGACATATGATGTAGTCTGGACAAATGTGACAGGATAAGTGTTTCTTTCTCCAAATAAAGAAGAAAAAAAAAATCTCAAAAGAGAAACTCTTTTCCCTCTGCCCTAAGTTGTACTGCTTCTCAAAAGCACGTGTGATACTTAGAGATGCTAAAGTCATCTTGCCAGCATAAAGTGACAAGCAAACAACCTAAGAAGAGTGGAGAAGATAGAAACTTGGATCATTGATGTCACCACTGGCTGGGTCCCTGGGTGTGTTCCTGGGGGTGCTGTGGCTATGTTCAGAAAGACTTTGCTTTTTCAGAAAGGCTTTATTATTTCAGCAAGTCTTCCATTTCAGAATAATCTTATTCTACGTTGTTCACCTTCAAATTCCATGAGGGAAAAAAAGTGCTTCTCTTCACTAGTGCTCTGGTATTTACAACCAAACAAAATCTTAACTTTTTCACCTCCAAAACCTTGATGGTATTGTCTTTCCTACAGAGCTTAGGAGTCCTAATATTTTTCCTTCTTAACAGGGTAAATATCTCCTTACTCATAATTCCTTTCATTACTTAAACATATATATTTAGTTATTTCTCAAATTTATTGTGTTTTCTCTATTCTGTCTAACTAGGGTGTGATTTCCTTATGTACAAGAAATAAAATTCACCTTCAGATGTTTAACATCAACAGGAACTTAACAGAACTGTTTCTGGAATGAGTTCAAGAAGTCATTCTTGTAAGACATTGTATCATTTAGGATGTGTTCACCTTTGAGTAATAGAAAACTCCCACTCACAACTAAGAGAATTCATAATCTCAAAAAATAATATTTACATACTCCTGGAATCTTAAGTCAATGCTCTGGCTCATTTCTCTGCATTTCTTTAGTCCCTCCTCTTGGAATTTTGCCACCATCCCTGGGCTGGTAGCTCCAAACACATGTCCAGCAAGTTCTTGAGATCTCATTAGACAGAATTCCTTCACATGCTCATAATTGAATTCAACTATGGGCAAAGAAAAGAGAAATACCATGATTTGTCTTAGAATAACAAAAACTCACAAGTTGAGGCTTGAGTTGGGACCAACCTCCCCTGAAGCACATGTCTTCAGAGGGGATTGGATACATGGAAAAAGCTAAGTTTATATTAGAAAGAAAGACATTCAGGTGTTTGGAAATAATCCACAACGAGCAAATAAAACAACAGTTATTTTGTTGATATTTGATGATGTTTGAAAAATCTATTTCATATAGTTGTCAAATTTCCTGCATATGTGTATTTTTATATCATAAAATTGCAATGTGAAATTAATATTCATCATGAATTATAAAATTTTATAACTGGATTATCACTAAGCAAAATGCAATAAAATAAAATTCCAGGACCACTGATGTTTCATGCCTTGGTGCTCTTCCTTTATTATTCCACCAATGTGTTATATATGAAATTAAATATTCATAGTATTGAAAATACTTTCAATAATGAACATCATCACAAAAGAAAAACATTGAGTATATGAATTATCTTAAAGAAACATTTATAATTTATCTATGAAAGGAAAAAGTCAAAATTATTTTACCCTGGCAAATAAATATACTTAAAATTATTACTTAATCTTTATGTTATACTATCACATTTTGCTTCATAGTAAATAATTTTTTTCATTTTTCATTGTATTTTTCCCCTGTTTCAAAACTGCCTTTGCTGTAAGGTACAACAGATGAACCAAGGACTAATTAAATATTAATATACATAAAGTTGATGAAAAAAATTATTTCAAAGAATAGTCCATTCTACATAAATAACACAATCATAACTAGAGAAAAGTCATTTTTGCCATAAGATTTAGAAGCTGCAATCTAAGAGCAGGGAAAAAGATATTTTGTTTATCCAAAACTAATGTAAGAAATAATTTTGAGTGTTGGAGGCAACAATTTTGCCATCAGCATTTATTATAATTTCAACACGGAAAATATAGTCCTTTCACTTATTTAAATGTATGACCTTGTTTTGTAATTTTACATATCAAAACAACACAAATTGAATTGTCTTCATTTAATTGTGCATGAAACTATGCTTATATCATAAAGTTAACTACAAAATTAAGTTAGAAAATACAGAACACAAGAAAGAATCATGTATATACTTATCTATGATCAAACATTTCACTGTTTGGCAATTTCACCTTCTCAATGCCATAATCTGTCTCTACATAATGGAAGTGAGGTTGATTAGATTATTTTGAATACTTACAAAGAAAATACATTTTAGTTTTATTTCTACAAACCTAATTCATAAATCCTTTATATAAAAATTCTGAAAAAAATAACAAACATTCGCTTGTTCATTCGTTGTTTATTCAGTATTGGGTAATCTATTAGGTGGCAGACAATACGCTAGTTATCACTGAAATAAAGATTAAGATTTAAAACATTGTCCTAAAAAATTTTAAGCCAACTGAAAGAGATAGACAAGTAAATATAATTTATACTTAAAACTTCAGGTTACATTTTATATTCTAGGAAAAGTAGAAGAAGTGGAGGAAGAATAGAAAATTGAGAGAAGACAGCCTGAGGAGGCACATGAGCTGAGCCTTGAAGAACAGGAATTCAGTGGGACAGCAGGAAGTAGGTAAGACAAGAAGGAAGGACCTCCATGCCAATGAGGATTTATGGTCAACAATACAATGTCAGTACAAGAGAATAGCAAAATATGTCTGAGGGCATTGGCCAGATCACATAGGGCTTTGAAACTTTAAATATTAAGTCAAAGAGGTTCATAGGATATGGGCAACATTGTAGGACTTAAACAACCAAAACATATACTTGGGCTTTTGATAGAAGATTTTGGTGTTCCATGAAAGATGAATTTGGGAGCATAAGATTGAAAGTGGGAACATAAGTTGTTATCTGTCACAATAGTACAAGTGAGAAACTGTCAATCAGTGTCCAAAGAAGATAGTCAGGACAGAGAATATAGAGTCAGTCTGAAAACACCTAGGGAGGTTAAATAAAACTCAGAGGCACTTCAGATTGAGATAGAAGTTTTGGGCATATTTTTTGGAGGGGCTTGGGTATCAGGGATTGAAAACAAGGGCACTAGACTACTGAGCCACATCCCCAGCCCTATTTCGTATGTTATTTTATTGTATTGAGTGGCTTAATGCCTCACTTTTGCTGAAGCTAGCTTTGAACTTGTGATCCTCCTGCCTCAGCCTCCTGACCTGCTGGGTTTATAGGTATACACCACTATACCTGTCAGTTTTGTCCTATATTGTTGCATATAAGTTACTGAAGAATTATAGAAAGAAGACCAAAGTGGGTTATTGTGTTGTTCTTACTTACCGTATTTTTTATTTGACAGTAAGTGAAGAGGAAAAATGACAAGTTCAATGATGTCCTATACTAAGTCAGAAAAAAAAATGTTTTCAGTGATGATTTTCAGAATATTTAAAATCATTTCAGCAGAAGAGCCAGCAGAGTCCAGCTGGGGAGCTGGTGCTTGTACAGGCCTTAGAGTCACAACATTCTTCACATATCATTGATTTGGTTGTATGAAGACTTTTCTATTCTCCCTTCACTTCTGCTTCTCACAGAATATAAAACATAACATGCAATATTGAGTATAAATTTTATTTACTTGTCTATCTCCTCCAGTTGGTTTATAATTTTTAGGACAATGTTTTTAATATTAATCTTTGTGGTAATAAGTTTCAGGCAGTGACTGTTAACTAACTGGCCTGGAACTATTTAAAATTTGAGGAAAATATTTTAGCTATAGGTTACATGTAAGCTAAATATCATCTCTGAATGAAGTGAGGAAACAGATTGTACAATATTTTTTGAACTGTGATTTTTTCCATATTTTATGTTATAGGGGCAGAATGTATCTTTGGTTCATGCTATGGTTTAGATATGAAGTATCCCCCCAAAACTCACATGTGAGATGACTCAAGAACTTTCAGAAGTGAAAAATCAGATAATAAGAATTGTAAATTAGTGGAATAATCCACTCAAAGGAGTTAATTGGGAGGTAACTGTAGACAGATTGAATATGGCTAGAGGAGGTGGGTCAGTGGGAGCATGCCTTTGGGGTTTATATTTTGTCCTGGTGAGCAGAGTGCATGCTCTCTCTGCTTCCTGAGTGCCATGTTCTGAGGTGCTTTCCTCCACAATACTCTTCCATCATGATATTCAGGCTGACCTCAGACCCAGAGCAAGGAGTTGGACATCTTTGGACTGAGACCTCTGAAATCATGAGGCCCCAGTGAACTTTTCTTCCTCTAAAATTGTTCTTGCCAAGTCTTTTGGTCAAAGTGAAAAAAAGAGCTGACTAAAACAAAGCAGAACATTCTTTTGAACGAAAGCACATTAATTGGTATTTTACCTATGCAAAGGTTAATCCCATTCCAGAGACTAAAACTTGAGGCAAAAAAAGAAGAAAATATTTTAAATAATAAAGTAAAAGTGTTTCTCATATTTTAGAGAGAAGACATTTTGCCCCAAACATATATTTGGGTACTAAAAGATACTAAGCTCCTCTGAGGATCAATGAAAAAAAAATTAATAAAGTTGAGGTGGTTTTAGCAATATGGTGGCTGAATAGAAGGACAATTGACAGGACAGTATCTACGAAAAGGAGGATAAAGGTCACTTATGGAATACAGAAGCCTGGACACAGCTACGAAATATAGAGAAGTAGTGATTTTAAGCCGAAGTTAAAAACAACAATGACAACATTTCCTCTGAGGATATTCAGAATAACCCAGAGGTGACAGTTTACTAAGCTTCTTAAAGTTAAGCAGAATGAAGATATCACCTACAGCTAAATGGATAATAAATAGGAGGTGTTAGGGTCTGTAAACAAGTAAGGATGGCACCTGGCATTTTGCCAGAGGGAGTGGTTTGTGAAGTAAGGCCAGCAAGCCATTAAGTGTGGAGATTCCTTATTGGTTGACTGCTGTATCTAGTTTATGTTAATTAAGATAAGCTGTGTGGGATGTATAAATACCCCTCCTGTCCTACAATAAAGGGCTCCCACTCCTGCTATATCAATGTACACAAGTTGTTCGTCACTCCCTGGTTATTTTGCTGCAGCCGGACTGCGGCGAGGACGAAAGGAAAAACTAGAAAATTTGGGGAAATCTTTGCTAATATGCAGGTACTATTTAAGACATCTGTGAGGTTTATAGCCTGAAGTCTTAGGCTAAGAGGTAACTCAATTAATGAATATGATTCAGCAATTGTGAAATTAGGAGAACTGAGGACAAAATTCTGTACATGACAAATGTCTCTAGGACAGACAAAGAGGTAAATTAAGGAAAATTAAGAAATGATTTTGAATGTAGAGTTTTGGATGACAAAATTTTGAAGAAACCAATTTTAAAGAACTTTGAAAGTACATCAGGGTAAGTTAAGTAATCTGAAAGACTGAAAAAAAAAATCCCTGGTATTTGGTAATAAGAAAGTCTTAGTAATTGGCTGGAAGGCAGTTAATGAAGTACTGTCACCTATTTGTAGTGAGTTGAGGATGGAAAGGTTGGTACAGAAAATGAAAAGGTACATTTAGACCTTTTTTGTGTGTGTGTGCTAAGTGGATATTTAACAAGTAAACCAAGAGTAAAATAGGTTAAGAGAGGCATGTAAGGTGGGAAAAAAAAACAGAACATATTTATGTATGATAATAATAAGCTACATGGAAAGAAGAAAGAAAGAAAAATGAACTACAGGGAAATAAATAGTGATGGAAGGTCTCAGAAGAGGTGGACAGTAATGATAATCCAAACAGTTACAATAATATTGAGAAGAAAAAAGTATCCCTTTCACATTATTGTGGTCCTTATCGAAATACCTGTTTTAGAGATAGAAAACAAATAAATGAGATGTTAGTGGGAGAAGTGTTTGCTTCTCTTTCAATAAATCATTGTGTAATATTAATTGACATTCTCTTGCATAACTTTATTTTGTTTCTATAATAACACTTCTTTAAATGTGATTCAGAAATATGTGTGTATAAGTCACTCAACCATACTATGAGCATGGTTACGAAAGGTTGTTTCATTTGTGCAAAGAAAACTACCTAAAAGTTCCCAACAAAAATAGTAAATTATTTTAAAAGAAAATTATGTGATATTGATTTCTTTAATGATGAGGCTTTTAATTTTTAAAAGATTTTAGCAATTGTGTGGTTTTTAAAAAATCAGGCAAATGTTTGATTTAAGCACGTGGATTTATGAATGGCTAAATCATACTATTGAGGTGTTTATAATGTTAAGAGACTGAATTCTGAAACTAGACTGCCTAGAATTGAATTCATATTTTATTTTTGTTTTAAAATCTCAATGCCTCCATCTGAAATATGGGAAATAATATTAATATTCACATTATGAAATGGTCGAGAGATTTAAGTATGTATACAAATAGAGGCATACATGTTTATTTACACATATACACGTAAGTTTATATATGCATGTGTATAACATTTAGAAGAGTGTCTCACCTGTAGTAAGGTATTTTATAAACATTTACAAAAATTATTGTAAGGTACCTTTGAAGTCTCTAAAGAATTTATTTCTTCCAAGATGTTGTGAGTTTCCTTACTTAAAATATTCAAGAGTCAGCTAGAAAATGAAACCACCAAATTGCATGTTTTTTAGTTCATTAAACTCTAGAATGTGCTGTTATCATAATGTTCATGATAAAGATAGTGAAAATGTAATGAGGATAGTTAGTTGACCCAACTACTAAGTAAATAAATCCAAAGCCTTCAGACCATTTATTACATCAAGATCAGCAAAACTTTGACAATCAACTTACATTTACTGTGTATTTATTTGGTGTATGTTTTGGCAAATACCACTGAAAGGAACTTAAATGGCAGGTGACTATTATTCAAGTCTGTCACTGACAGTTCATTTTGCATCCGTCTGACCTCTTCCAAGGTAAACAAGCCACTGGAATTATGGAAAGCCAGTTACAAATCTCCACAGTGCCCTAAGAAACCAATATATGGACAGAGTGAGAAGTATATTGCAAATAGGTGACATTTTGATAATGCATCTTTTTGAAGGTGGCATCAAGAAAGGGAGACTTTTATTAGCTCTATCTTGGAATGTCAGTGTGGTGCTCCAGGGATTCACTGAACTCCTTATCCTGCCGAACTTTTAACCTTCATTGATCTATAATTCGTGTTCTGAAGAAAAAAAAAAGTTGCCTTTCTCTCATAAACTCCTCAAGGAGAAACATTCATTCATAAATTATTGATTCTCTGCCTTTCAAAATGAGGAAAAAAGTGGCACCTTGTACAATGTCTGAAACCTTATTATTTTTTAATCTTTTCTTCACACACAACCTCAGAATTATCATACTGTAATGAAATGAGGAATTTATATTCATAAACCTAATGGAGATATGAGCAGAATGACTTTGGTAAATTATTCTTCTTTTTTGAATTAATATGAAAGTTACAGTCCAACGACAGTTAATTGCAAGGTAATCCAAAAGTTCCTGATTACTTCTAATGAAAAAAAAAAGGAACGTTGTTTTGTAAATAACTGCATTGATTTGTACTATGTGCCAATGAATCAGTTCCTATTTTAAGATGGATGACTTGATTATTTTTCATGATTTCTGGATTTTACAAAGTGTACTTCAGATATACAACATAATGAAATAAGATATATATTTATGAATATACATATATATACATATATGTGTGTGTGTGTATATATATATATATATATATATATATATATATAATGGTTACTAAAGTGGAACAAGTTAACATATGCATTACCTCACACAGTTACCCATTTCCTTTTATCCCCTGCTCCTGTGTGCAAGAACAACTATTATCTACTCATTTAAAAAAACAAAAATCCAGAGTACAGCACACTATTGCAAACTCTGTTCTCCTGCCATACATCATATCTCTCGACTTGTTCATCCTACATAGTTACTGCTTTGAGTCCTTTGACCTACATCTCCCCATTCCCTTCCCCCACTCAACCCTGGTAACCACTTTTTAATTTTCAATATTTATGTACTTGAACCAAATTTTTAAGGTTCTAAATATAAGTGAATTCCAAAGTATTTTGCTTTCTGTATCTGGCTTATTTCACTTGCATACTGTCCCTCAGTCTCTCAATATTATAGCAAATGACAGTATTTCTTCCTTTCTTAGGGTTGAATAGTATCCCATTGAGTATGTGTGCATATGTATGCCTCCATATCTTATAGATAGATAGATAGATAGATAGATAGATAGATAGATATAGATATCCTCCAGATAAATATAATTGTATCCATTCATCCACTGATAGATGCTTGGATTATTTAGATATCTTGACCATTGTGAATAACACTGAAGTGAACTTGGAATTGTGGATATATTTGCAAGTAATGACTTCTTTTCCTTTGGGTACGTGCCCATAAAAGGTATTGAGGGGTCACATGGCAACTCCATTTTTAATTTCTTTAAATCCAAGCTGTTTTCTACAATGGCAGCACGGATCTACTATTCCCACCCACTATATATATATATATATATATATATATATATATATATATATATATTGTTGATGATGGATCTTTATTTAATTTCTTTATATGTTGTGCTGAGAATTGAACCCAGTGCCTTACATATGCTAGGCAAGTGCTCTACCACTGAGCTACAACCCCAGCACCATACAGTACACTTTTCTCCACACCTTTGCCAGTACTTATTCTCTCATGTCTTTTGGAAGAGTTAACCTACTAGATATGAAGTGATAACTCACAGTGGTTTTAATTTAACTTCACTGATGATTAGTGGTACTGAAACAAATCCCTAACCCCACAGGAAATTTGAGGTTCTACACAAGTGTATGTGCTTGCATCTGTTTAATTCTATGTCTTTATCTAGAAAATAACTCAGATGGTAATGCAATTTTCAATTAACTTTTTTACAATCCATTCTCTTCATCTGTCTTCTCACTAAAATGGATGAAACATGTCTACCCTTTCAAAAGGAAAACAGAGAAAATATTTGCTAATCACATATTAGCTAAGTATCTAGTATCCAGAAAATATAAATAACTCTTAAAAAACTCAAGGACAGAAAGACAAATGACCCAATTTAAAATGATAAAAGACTTAAATACATACTTCTTCAAAGAAGATATTCAAATGTCCAATAAAATATGGAAAGATGTTTGACATAATTAGTAATTAGGAAAATAAAAATTATATTACAGCATTCACACTCAGATAGATGTAATTTAACAAAAGAAAAATAACAAGAGGTGGTAAAAAGTGTAAAAAATTTAAACTCTCATACATTGCTTTTAGAAATGTGAAATGGTTTAGCCATTATGAGAAAAGTTTGACAGTTTTTCAGGAAACTTAAACACAAAATTAGCACCTTACTCTGCAATACCACTCCTAGGTATGTACCTACAAGAATTGAAAATCAGGACTCAGATACACATAAATACATTTTCATACTAGCAATATTCACAATAGCTAAAAGTTATAACAAAATGAATGTTCATCCACGGATAAAGGATTTTTTAAAAAAATTCTTGTGGCATATACATACTAGACAATGTTACTCGTCTAGAAAAAAGAGTGAACTACTGGTACATGCTACAGTATGAAAAATTCTCGAAAATATTATGCAAAGTGAAGCAGCCAGACACAAAGTCACATAGAGTCATAAAGCAGATAAGAGTTTGCCAGCCCCCAGAGTGACAGGGGAATGGGACATAACTGCATACTGTACAGGTTTTCCTTTTGTGGTGATAAGAAATGTTTTTAAAGTAGATAGAGGTCATGGTTACACAACATTGTAATTGTACTAAATGAGAAATTTTTCACTACAGAATGGCTAATTTTATGTCATGTGAATTTTACTTTTTAAAATAAAAAGCATTCTTTCATATGCATTAATTAAATTTCCTTCACTTTCTCAAAAGTATTTTTAATTCTCTACATTTTAAACCTCTCCTTTCTTATTTTAAGTGACTTTATATTTCACACACCATAAAATCCCCTCATTTAGAATAAACACAATACAATGGTTTCAAACATGCCCATAGAGATGTGTAACCATCACCATAATCTATTTTAGGATATTTTCCCACCTATTAGCAGTCACTCCCATTGTATTTGCCATTGAATCCATTCATTTCGTAGTCATAGATAATTACTTTCTCTTTTTATAGATTTGTCTATTCTGGATATTGAATATAAAAGAGAGGAGATGCTATGTGGATTTGGGTCTGGATTCTTTTCCTTAGCATAATGCTTTCAAGGTTCAATCATACTTAGCACATATAAATAATTCATTGCTTTTATATCTAAATAATAATACATGGCATTAATACCACATTTTGCTTATCTATTCACCAGATAATGGGCATGTGGGTGGCTCCCATTTCTCTGCTACTATTAATAATGCTGCTATGATCATTCATATATGAGTTTTTGGGTGGACATGTGTTTTTATTCTCTTAAGGAAGTAAGTAGGAATATAATTTCTGGATTACAGAGTAATTTTGTATTTAAAATTTTGTAGAATTTCCAAACCCTTTTCCAAAATGGTTACAATATTTTACATTTCTCTGTTTAATATAATTCTACATTTCTCCCTGTATTTTTTTTTTGTCTTAAATCCTCAGTAGAAGATTTTCCTCTATCCCTTCTTCTTGGTGTACACCTACATTCTGTAGATTAAGATTTTGGAATTGGAGGAAATTAATAGTATGGAAAAACCAAATAGTGATTAAATTGAGCTATAGAAAAATAAGATCATATTACTTGCATAAGTTAGTTCAGACATAGAAATCTATACCTGATGCATGCAAATATAATTAGAATAATGCTTATGTATACATAAGGACAATGGTTGTTACCTGATTTTAAAATGTTGGAAACTGTATTTCAGTGAATTGCTATTATACTTGTAATTATTTAGAGAAAATATTCTTAAGGCTGTGAGATTGGCTATTCAAATGACGGAAGGTCTAGCATTTGGTAAGCTTGAGAAGCCTGTCCAGGTGGAAAACTGGAAATTTGACTGAGATAATTAAAAGCAAACAAGAGTACTGGAAGAACCATGAATATATGGATAAAGATATTTAAAGTGGAATCCTGGTCCACATTTGTAGGGCATTAAAGCTACTATATAGTGTGAGGAAAGCAGGTGGTAAGGCTAAAGCAGAGGTTTGAGAAATCATTGGAATCAGGCAGGAATACAGTCTATGAATGAAAAGATATTAAAACAGACCAGGTGGAAGATGCTGGCTCTAAGGCTGGGCAGCTGATATGCTTGGTTAGGAAAATGATTAATAAAAGTCACCTTGTTACCAAGAATCTGATTGGAAAATGTTTATGGTACAATGGAAAATGGACTCTTGTGAAGACCAGTCTCTGGTCCTCCATTGTGTCCATCCTTTATAAAGATTAATGAGAAAAGAAAAGAAAATCAATTTAGATGATTAAAGAATCTCTCTCCTTCCAGCCATCCAGACTGGATCTGTTTTCTCCAAACATCCTCGGTGCTAGGAATTACCTGGCAGCAACAAGGAAATATCTTTTACTAAACAGGAGGTTTTTCAAAGACCATTCAGACAAGCAAATGGCTACCTCATTAACTAAACTGGGAAACATTCCAAATGTTTGCAAAATAACTGTATTCAACACCTACAGGCACATCCCATGCTTCTTTCATGAGCTTTCCTCTCCTTTTAGCTGTGTGAAAGCAGCCCACCATTTTCCTAGGTGGTTTAGCACATTTTTATATTTTGTTCTAGACAAAGCATGACTGACAGTGATAAAGAAAACCATATATTACCCCCACCACCACCAAAAACAAATTTAAAAAAGACATTTTAGATGCTTCATGCCTTCATTGAGATCAGGGTATGAATTCCAAGCTATTCATCTAAATGAGTTCACTTCATCCTTTGTTTAGATATGTATGCAAGCTGAACCAGTCAGATTGCAGAAGGCATATAATTACCACAACTATTCTAATTCTAAAAATCACTTTAAATCCTTTCTACAAGCAATGATTTCAAAAAGCAACGTCCTGTTTTTATTCAATCCCAAGCTCTCTCACTAAAAATATAGAGAGATGATAGATAGGTTAGACAGATGTATAGATATCTGTATCAATTAGATAGATTGAGTGAGTGAGTCCTGTCTTTTGACTGGAAAAAATATGGTTGTTTGATATTTTTGCAGAAATTTACAAAACTAAACAATACCATATTAAGGAGTTTTTGTCTGGTGTCCCTTTTACCTCTACTTAAAGGCAGATTTTATTTTTTATACACACCCACTCTCAGGTTTTTGATGACCTCCAATTTTCATTTCTGTACATATACATTTTTGTACATTTATAGATCAGAAAAACACCCATGATATCATGCTTCATATAGTTCTCCTCAAATCACCATCAAAGTGAATCTGCCTTCACTTATATCTTCAGACTTTTGCTTTCTGAAATGGATGTTAGTATTCAGATTCATATGTTTGTTATAACTGGTGTTTATCTTATCATTCCTCCAAGAAAATGCATTAAAATTAGAACAGTGACCTGTTGATACTTAGTTCTAAAAAATACTCCTTACTATGGTAATGTGAAGCACCATGCCAGGCCACTCTACGGATATTTAGAGCAGAATATAAGCAATTTCCTGTTCCACCATTATATCAGACAGTTTCAGTCCAGGATATAAATGCACATGGGTAGCAAATCTCAAAAGAACAAACCCTAGGAGGCTAAGTCACAGGAGTCGTTCATCACAGTATTAGGTAATTCTTGAGCCTTAGGATGATTGATGTGTTTAATTTAAACTTGCCTGGGTACACAGGATGTGTCCCTGAAGTGGGAATAGGGTGAGTGGGTGAGATGGACGAAGAGATTTTAATGGAAAGCAGTTTTCACTTTCAACCTTTTCTTTGTGCTTTTTTAATGGAAACAAACAAAAATATGTTTGAATTACCACCATGTTATATAATTCCATCCTGTACTTGGTTTCTCCTTTAATACTGAGGAGATAAAAGCTGTCTTAATTCTCCTTCTATAAGATAGATGTTAATTTTTTGTAAGTAATAATGACTTTCACAGAAAACTCGTTGTAGCTCCTAATGACAGTGAAACACACAGTGACAAGGATGAGCTAAACTCCCACTTACAATATATTAAAGATGCAAATTGAGCTAATGGTATTCATATTGCTGTGTTTCACTATCATTTTTCATTTTAAGGGAATATACGCCATAATTACTGAATTGGAGATACATGTTGAAAAAAAATTATATGACTTGGTTGCTAATAAAAAGTTTTTATATATTTGATTTAGTATTCTCAATATTAGGTAGTAAAGTATGACTACTTAAGAATTATTAAACCCTAGTATGAAATTTTAGTACATATATGAAATACCTAAGTAGTTTTGATAAAGAATATTTAGTTGGTTTAATTTGACCAATTATTTTTATGTATTGAACAATCCTAGCACTATGCTAAGATCTATTAAAAAGACAGCAGGTTGCTTTGTGTTTAATTATTTGAGTGGCAACTAGGTATTAACAAACACTCAAGCAAATTTATAATATTTATTCAGTGTAATGAAGGAAAATGATAGGATATTTTTTGCATATACAAGAGATTTGTTATAAACTGAAAGTTGGTGTCCCTACAAAATTTATACTGACCCCCAGTATGGTATAAGGAGGTAGGATCTTTAGGGTATAATTGGTTCTTAAGGGTGTTTCCTTCATTCTGAGATTAGGAAAAACATGAGAACTTTCCTTCTGTTTTTTCCTCTTCCTTATGAAGTTACAAGGAGATTCCATCTACAAACTAAGAAGCAGACCCTCATCAAACCCAGGATCTGTCAACACTGTGATCTTGAACTTGCTGAGCTCCAGAACTAGGAGAACACATTTCTGTGGTTAACCCATCTTTCTGTGATATTCTGTTTTAACAGCCTGAACAGAATAAGACAAGACAGTAATTCAAACAGAATGATCAGGAAAGGTCTCCCTGTTTTCTGAACAACTTTTGAAAGATGCTTGGAAAATATGTGGGTGGTTAAAAATTGGAAAAAAGCATTATGGTTGGTTACAAACTGGTGGGAGAGGGCCAAAAGGGGAAAATTGTATTGCAATTGAGGCAGTGAACTCAGGTGAAAATGACTGGAGAGTAGTGGAGCAACAGGAGAATCACAAAGGATGAGGATGAAAATACAGGTTAAAAACCAAATCATAGAAGTCCTTACAGATCAAACTAGATTTTGGTTTTCATCATAAAGGCCCCAGAAAATGACTAAAGTGTTTTTACTCTGACACAGAATGAGTACCTGTTCATTTTAATGCTATCCTGCCTGGGGAATGGATGGGAAATGGGCCAGAGTCAAAGCGGAAAGATTAATTAAAGGTTATCGTATTGATCTAGAAGAAGTGATTATAGCATCTACTTTGGTAACATGGAAAACTATGTGGACAGTTAAGAAATATCCAAGTAGCAGTCTATATAATATTTAGTGAAGGATGAGTGAGAATGGTGGATATTTAAGAGAACATACAACATAAGAGGATTTCATTCTGTAAAACTGGATGGAAGTGGTGTTTGCAGAAAGAAAGAACATCAGATGGGCATACTGTTTTGAAGATAAAATAGTGATCTTATTTGCATTAAAATATCTTTAAGACCTTTAAGAGGAGTATATATAAACCTGAAGCTTAGAAAATAAATTGAGGCTAGAGGTATAAACTGAACTTGTTGGCATGGAAATGGCAAAGAATGCCATGAATATGAAAAAGATCTAGTTATGTTATCTTAAGAAACTAAATATTTAGCTCTATGAAAAGATAAGCCCATGAGAAAGACCAAAAAGGAGATTCCATATATATACCTTTTAAAGAAACTTCTGGGTGGAGTAAAAGCTATAAAAATGTAATGACAATTGAAATAATAACATTTTGGACTATTAACATAGCATGGAAAATTAAGAGTGGATGGGTGTTCACTTCAATAAGAACAGAGCACACTTACCTGAAAAGAGAGATAGATGACTGATCCTAAAAATAAATGAAAAATTAAATTTTCCCTCCTAATTACCATGAATTGAGTCATGCAGTTAGTGGTACCATACAGAGGAAAACTCTATAGAAAAAAATGTCTATGTTGGTTGTGTCCTTTAGAGTCTCAGGGATATAGGTACTGTTAGATTAAAACATAAGGAAAAACCCAAAGATTTCACATGAGCTTCATGAAATCACCAAATTTTGAGCACTTTGTAGATATTCTGTGACAGTTGGAATTCGATTTGTTATCATTGCCCCTGTCATTTGCTTAATCTCCTATTTTTAGTACTAATTGTTTATCAGGATTTCTGGCAGGAGTGTAAATCATGCAAAGACGTCAAGTGAGCCATATTTTCTTTGTGGGATAACCCTTCCATAGTCCACTGTTCCCCATCTACAAACTGAACTAAATGTTCTCTAGCATGACACCTTGATGTACAACTGTTTCCCTAGAATTAATTTTTACCAGTATCCTAAGAATTTTCATTGTTCCTTTTCTAAATTCCATGTTTTCTCATTTCTTGATTTTGTTTTATGTTTTGGTATAATACTTATCCAGTAGTTTTCTTGAAAAATAAAGTGTATATGGAAGGTAATATTTTTAAGCATTATATATTAGATAATATCTTCGTTTTGCACTTTTCTGATAAGCTATGGAAGCATGCTAAATTGAAATCCACACTTTCTCAACACTATGAAAACATGCCTCTTTGTCTTTGAACACCCTGGATTATTATTTGTAAGTATGAGGCCATGCTAATTTCTTCTTTCTTTCCTATGAAATCTGTTTCTGTTTTCTTTTACCCTATAGAACTTCTTAGACTACTCTCTTCATAGTCAGTACTTTTAAATTTCTACTCTACTGAAAAATTGTCTTTAGTCTACTCTGCTGAACAATTATTCAGTTCTTACAACATACTTCTAAGTATTATTTTATATTATTTCTTTGGTAATTTTCCGTCCTCTTTATTATCTTTCCTTGAAACCCTTATTATGCATACTGAACTTCTAGAAATGTTTTTATAATTATCTTGTAATATTATTATCTGTCCTGTATTCTACTTTCTGGTAGATTTTCTTAATTTTATATTAAACAATTTTTTTCTGAATTTACATGCTATTCTACTTATACTTTGTATGATTACAGATAATGAAATATTAATTATAGATTTTAGTTTTTGTTTTGCTTCTGCATCTGCATTGTCTGTTATTTCAGGACATTTTTTTCTTTCTTTCTTTTTTAAAGAGAGAGGTGAGCGAGAGAGAGAGACAGAGAGAATTTTTAATGTTTATTTTTTTTTAGTTTTCGGCGGACACAACATCTTTGTATGTGGTGCTGAGGATCGAACCCGGGCCGCACGCATGCCAAGCGAGCGAGCTACCGCTTGAGCCACATCCCCAGCCCGGGACATTTTTTTCTATTTGGAGATATATTTGGAAATATATATATATATATAATTTATATATTTTTCAACTATTACTCTTTTATTAATAACATTTATTTTAGATGCTTTTCATAATTATTCAGTGAACCTTGGCTTTCTATGAGTAAGTAAGGGTGAGACAGAATGTGAGCCTTCCATGGTTTCGCATGACTTCACCATCAAGTGAGCATGCAAGTAGCCCATTACTTTGGTATGATCATTTCTTTTTAAATAGTTCATCTGCTCTGAGATACAATTCTGCCCAGTGGTTATGAATTTGGCTTCCAAAACTCTAGAAACAGATGGAAAAGACAAACATGCTTGTCTCTGCTTTGTATGTGGAGTTAATTCTTGTATTTAACATGGTACCACTGATATCTCTATCCTTGTTTACAGGAGTCAAAATCCCTCTGGTGTAGTCTTTCCAGAGAATAAGCTTTCTCTCTCTCTCTCTCTCTCTCTCTTTCTCTCTCTCTCTCTCTCTCTCTCTCTCTCTCTCTCTCTCTCTCTCAGTAAGGAAGAGTAGTTAGTTGACTAAAGATGACTGGGAAGAAAATTGAGTTTTCTTGTATGACACCATGTAACCTAGCTTCCATTGGCATTCTGTGACCCTAATTTCTCAACCTAATGCTTGAAGATATATTTAATGACTATGACTTAACTACTTTAGCATTACTGATTGAAACCTTTTTTCCACACTTACAAACACTGAAAAAAAAAGAAAATTCTTTTTTAAAGTTACTCTTATACTGTTAATATTTTTGCTCATTTGTCCCCTTACTTGTCCTTTCAGTAGGCTTAATAAGAAATTCTGATAATTCTTAAATAACTTGAGGATATTTTAAGTAAAAGTATGTTACAGCTATATTTATTTTTATTAGAGCTTTACAATTATACATAGTAGTTGTGTTCATGCATGAAAATGTGTTTCAGTTCATGATACCTCCTTTTTCCTCCCTCTTCCCCTCCTGTCTCCCCTCCCTTCTCCCATTCTCCTTTCTCTACTAGACTTCCTTTCATATGTCTACTAATTTACATTTGATACCTTCCCTCCTCTTTATTTGTTTTACTCTCGCTTCTATATAAGAGAGAAAATATTCACACCCATATTAAAAATGTAGTGGTTCTACATATAGATATTTCCCCCAAAATATGTTAAATTGCATCTAACTAATGAAGTATACTTGATTTCAAACTATTTATTTTCAAAGAATTCTTTTATACTCAAACTCCAAATTGTCAATTACCTGTTACACAAGGTAATAGACCACACCATAAATTAACTAAAAAATATATGTATACATATATATTTAAAACACTGTCAAATTCTGTACTACCCACACACATCTCTTCTTACATCCACATTTTTTCAAGTGCCAACATAATAAAAGGTAATCAGGATAGAAAAAAAAAATGTAGTGCTGAAAACTTAAAAAGCTGAAATTTGGAGTATTCCTGACCAAAGTGTGAAGCAGTGGTGGCTGAGGGGACACCTAGCTGGAGAAAAGTCCATTAAAACCTTAACCAATAAGTACTTCAGGACTCCACCTCCCCAAGCTGAGGTAAAGACAGATTCCTGTCACTCAAAGTCCTTGAGGAGAAGGGAGATTGGTAAGAACCTAACACTCTGGCTAGAATAGTCTGGTAAAGGATCACAGACAATTTTTCTCTTATATTAGACACCCTATTTCACATGGTAGTAGTATTAAACATGACCAGAATATATTTAGAAACAAAAAACAACATAATTTAAAGAGCAAGTCTTATCAGTTATTGTTATTATAAATTATTATAATGTATGATATTCCAGACCAAAATCTAAAGTCATTTCTTATGGTATAATCATGCAATTAAATTTATAGAGTTCTTAAAACAATCATTTGGAGTTGTGTTTGATATTACATTAAATTAATAATAATTAGGAGAATAGAAAACTTTATGATCTTCAGATTTCTCATGTAGGAACTTGGAAAATAAAAAGATGAGAATTGACAAAAGGTTATTCTATATTCTATTTTTGAAAAGTATTTTTTAACCAAAGCGTAAATGTCAAGGGGATGACTGTTCTAGGAAGAAGCAAATTGGACAGATAGTGAAAAAAGCATAGAAATCAACATGTTAAAGAAGATATGTCTGGCATATAGCACAAAGTCATTTAGATTAGTAAACAGAAATGTCAATTTTTTGAGACTTTTCATAATTTTGTCTGATGAAGTTGAATAAAATTGGGTATTATTTTTAAGAAGCAGGTTTCAGATATCTTGATGTAAATTGAAAGGAAATGTTGGTATTGAATTATAATATTCTTAAATTCAGAAATTTCCTTCATAGAAAACTTCACTAATGCATATAACTTAGATTATGATACTTTTAAAGGTGCTATAGAAAAATTTCACTAGAAGGCAAACTGTCAACCTTCTATATTTTGCACTATTTCTATCAATAAGAATTATTGTTACAGGTAGAACTGAACTTAACTCATTAACCCTCTTCCCCTCTTTCTCTCCCTACTCTTTTCCCCTTTATCCTCCAAGAACTGACCATTAATTTAATTCAGTAGTTATTATTACCAGGCATATTTTGCATTATTATAACTAAATTTTTGTCGCTCATGTTTTTAAACTTTGTAGCTTTGTAGAAATTGCTTCATATATATTCTTCTACGCATTTTAATTCAACAAAAGAAGTGTCCAATTTGATACACTAGCTCTAGCTTAATCATTTTCATTATTTTATAGTCCTATTGATTTATATACCAAACTTTCTTGTGTGGTTTAAAATTGGTAGACATTTGGATTACTTAAATCAGTTTCATTATTACAAAAATGTTGCAAAGAGCTTTGTTATTTATGCCTCCTTTTACACATTGATGTGAGTTTCTTCTGGACAGGGATTCTCAACCTCAGCATTATAAATATTTTGAGTGAGAAAATTCCTTATTTTTGGCATTAGAGAGGCAGGGATGGAGACTGACCCAGGCATTGTAGGATATTTAGTAGAATCTGTGGTTTCTACTCACCAGAGGCTGGTAGTAGCCTTCATTTTGTGACAAAGAAAAATGTCCTCAGATATTACCAAATGTCTCCTTGGTGACAAGAATGACCCTAATTTAAATTACTACACCTTTACTTGCTGTTTTATAGATTATGCGTATTTTCAACTTTACTAAATATGATTCAATTGCTTATAAAATGGTTGCAGTAATTTCCCTTGCCACCAGCAAATGTTGTTTCTAAAGGTTTTCTGATGAAATACTTCTAACATATAGAGAAAATGCAAGACATCAATAATAGTAATAACAATAATAATATAACACCACATATTCACAATCCAGTTTAAGAAAGAGCACACAACAGAATCTTTGAAACCCATATGTTCTTTCATCACTCGTTCTTCCTCTACAGGTAACCACTACTGTCGCGAGTCAGTCATGAGGTGTGTGTGTGAGCTATGCACATTTGAGTACATGAGGGGACTGCACTGAGGTTGCTGCCCTGACTGGGCTGTATGCTGCGCTTGTTCTGCCTATGATCCCACATAGCACCTGAAATGGGAGTGGCTTTCTAAGATTGCCTCAGTCCAGCTGCAGCAAAATAACAGGGGGAGGGGGTGATGAACAACTTGTGTACATTGATACAGCAGGAGTGGGAGCTGTTTATTGTAGGACAGGAGGGGTATATATACATTACACACAGCTTATCTTAATTAACATAAACTAGATACAGCAGTCAACCAATAAGGAATCTCCACACTTAATGGCTGGCTGGCGTTACTTCACAAACCACTCCCTCTGGCAAAATGCCAGGCGCCATCCAGACTTGTTTATAGACTCTAACATAAGATGTCAGTCAATCTGCTGAACATAAGACATCACCAAGCAACCCCCCTGAAACCCAATCCCTTGTCTTATTTGGGTTGGACTTTCTTAAATGTCTTTCCCCCAGTAAATAGGGTTTCAGATGTGCTTCTCTCTCTTTCTCTTTTTGCCTGCCTCTCTTGCCTCCCTTGTTGGAGTTGAGGCAGAGGAGCCATCACTGAACCCCAAGAAAAAGGTACTTTCTGTGTCTGCATGGTTATTTAGTGCCAGGCCAGTTCATCTGGAGTGACTCTGACTGTTTTAGTGTCGTGCCACACTATTCTGGTTTATTATTCATCATTCTCTTCTCTTCATACCACAAATAAATACATATCTAAATACTACATTTTCATCTGTTTGTATAATTTTTAATTTGTTCACTTTTTTAATCTTTATTGAGATATGACTATCTTAAAATATCTGCATGTCTTTAATGTATACTATTTGATGAGCTTGGACTTATGCATTGACTCATAATACCCTCATCACATTCAAGAAAAAAAAAATATTGATCACTTCCATAATATTTTTTGTGTCCTTAGGTGTATACGTATTGTGTGTGTGTGTGTGTGTGTGTGTGTCTTAAGAACATTTGACATTAGATCTAACAAAGTTAACAATGTTTTAAGTACACATACCTATTGTGACCTATAGGCATTATCTTGTACTGCAGACTTTTAGAACTTACTCATCTTGTATAATTAAGTCTTCATAGCCATTGAACATCAATTCTTTATAATTCTTCCCCTTCACAACCAATGGAAACCACCAGTCCATTTCTGAATTAGCCTATTTTATAAACCTGATATGAGTAGAATTATATAGCATTTGTTTGTAACTAGTTTATTTCACTTAATGTCCCCTAGATTTATCCATGTTATTACAAAAGGTAACATTTTCTTATTTTTTAGGACTGAATTCTTTTCCACTGCATGTACATATCACATTTTCTTTATCTACATATCTGTCAATGAACTTTTTCATTGTTACCATATCTCAGCTGTTACGAACAAAGCTGCAATGGACATGGCAGTGCTGATCTTTCCTTGAGATCTTGACTTCATTCAGTTCTTTCTTCTGCATACATCCCCACAGGTGATATGTTCATATCAGCAATTCCATCATTTCAGAACATATGATAGTTCTGTTTTTAATATTTTAAGGAACATGCATACAGCTCTCCATATAGTTGTACATTCTTCAGTGTTACACTCAAGGAATCATACTTTTGTAACTTGATTGTTTATTTTTTGTTTTGCTTTGTTTTTGTTCAACTTCATTATTTTTGCTTATCATTATCATTTTGAGTATTATTAACATTTATTAGATAATGCACTCATTCACAAAATATGGAATTATAAACCCTCACGTCCTGGTCTCCAGAATATTCATAAAATAAAAACTCACAACAAGCCTGATATTATTTACATATAAATCTGAAATCTCTAAACCAAGATTCCAAATAAAAATAAAAACTAATTGAAGATAAAAATCAAAAATAACCTTTAATTATTCTTCCATCAGATACTGAAATTTTACAAATAAACCATTGAAATCCAGTACCAAGAGATGACTTGCAAACTATATCAACTTAGTTGCATAATTCAAAACTAAAATTTTCTATTTCCATACATAATTTTCTTCAATCATCAAGTTAATTCTTCTGTTAGCACCTCATTGTAAAACTGTCCTTCCCCTTCTCTTTGACCTACTGTACGGGCTCCTGCTTTACACATAGTAGAGTACAAATCAAACATTTCAACTTATTTGGAATTGTGTTGCTTTCGAGTATGACTAATTTTATCTGGCAAAACATCTTTATGTTATTTGATGATTCAAAGAAAATCAAAGGGGAGTTTTATGTAAATTATAAATGCACTTGGAGTCCTCCTCTGTGGAAATGCATGACTTAAATGTATGTCTCCTCTTGAATGTGATGAGTGCATTCATCACTTAGCATTGCCTTTATGAACGATAGATGCAGGAGCCCCAGGAGGCAAATGGCTCTTTCAGGGTACCAGTTATAAAGATATGCTACCTTTAAGAGACATAGTGCAAAAGAGGAAAGGGAAATTGATATGTTTATAATCTCTTAAAGTTGGAAGAAAATAACTTGGTAATGATCGCATAATAAGATATTAGTACATTTTTCTCCTTCAATTCCCAACCAATTGAGGAACAACTACAAAACTGATAAGTATATGCATAACTTATATGGAATTTTATCAAACCTGACATTTTAAAAGTGTATTTCCCATTCCTCCAAAAAGCACATGTAAATTAAAAAGGATGTAAGACTTCTGACTGAGCTAAATAAAGTGAGACAAGAGTGAGATGACTCATTTAACATTTTTAGGAAAATGACATGATAGAATGCATTTCTAATCTGTGTGACATAAAATGAAACAGACTGATTTTCAATGGTGTTTAGTGGTTTACTAATTTATTGCAGAGGTAATTTTTCTAATTAATTTTTACTCTAAAATCCACTTCTTAGTCAAGCTCTGACGGGGATCAGACAGCTTGGTACCCTTCTATGTTACTGCACCTGCTACCATTCAAGAATCCTCAAAGCAAAAAGGTTTGCTAACATGATAAAACTTCAGGATCTATTATGTGGATTTCCCACCCCTTTTAATTTTTTATTTTGAGAGAGGTTCTTGTTAATTGCTCAGAAGGACCACAAAATTGTGATCCTACTGGTTCAGCCTCCTGAGTAGCTGGAATTATAAGCATGTGTCACTGCCTGACTTCTTTATTGAATTTTTAGGAATCAGGTTACAAGTTCCATCATTCCTTCTTTGCCTCTTGTTTTCCATTGAATGTCTAGTTTTAAAATTAATTCAATAAACTTTTATTCATTTTCTCCTACTTGCTAGACAGTGTGCTAGTCATGACTGATAAATGGTAAATAAAGATATATTTCTGACATCAAATAGACACTAAATGAATACTGCACAGCTTCATGGGTCCCATGGGGGACAGGGAGTCATATGTCTTTAGAATGGAAAAATTTTACAAAAAACAAGATACACCGAAACTGATGTCTTTTTTGTTTTTCTTCAGACTATGTCTCTTTCTCCTGTAGATCCAAGAAAAATAAATAAACTCAATATTGAGCATGATAGCTGTTACAATTTATCTCTGACATGTCTTCCAAAGGCTCAGATGTTGAAGTTTTGGTCTCTAATAAAGGGATATTCAGAGGTGAACTCTGGGGAACTGTTTAGGTCATGAGAGTTGTGACTTCATCAATGGACTAATCTATTAATGAGATCATAGCTAATGGTATTACTGAGAGATGGTGTAAAATGTAGGAGGTGGGTCCTAGTTGAAGGAAGTAGGTCACTGGGTGGTATGCCTGGGAAGGTGTTCCTTGTCCCCAATCATGAGTCACAATAAATTTTCTTTTCTATAAGCTGTTTTTCTCAGATATGTTTTACAATAAGGCAAGGCAATTAGGGCCTTGCATTTACCTAAGAATCACCTGAAAAGTGTCAATATCTGACCATTGACTGGCATTAAGGCTGAATACAAGCTGGAATTTCAACTTAAGTCAGAGTTGTAAACTACCAAAGCATTAAAGCAACATACAGAGGAAGTGCATGATCAAAGGGTAGGAAAAAGCAAAGGGATGTAAAACATGTTTAATGCAAAAAAGAAAGACTAAGTAGGAGTAGGAATATTTAGATAAAATGGACTTTAAGCTAAAAAAATATATACAAAGAAGGTTACTACATAATTATAAAGGGATCAATTCAACAAGAGTAAAAAAAAATTGTAGACATATATGCATTACAAACCAGAGCACCCAATTATAAAAAAGAAACCTTAGTAGATCAGAAGGGAGAGACAGAGTCCAACACAACAAAAGGTGGTAACTTCCGGCATACAATTTCCAACAATGAACAGATCATACAAAATAATAAATCAAAAAAGAAATATCAAAGTTAGAAATTATACTCTAGACTGAATAGACCCAACAGGCATTGTCAGGCAATCTCATCCAACAGCTACAGTATACACATTCTTCTCATTCTTCACATAGGGCATTCACCAAGTTAGACTATATATTGGACCACAATACAAGTCTCAATAAATGTCTTAAAAATCAAAATCATATCTTGTATCTTCTACAGGCACAATGGAGATAAACTAAAAACAATAATAAAAGAAACCTTACAAATTATTAAAATACATAGAAATGACCAATATGCTCTTCAATATACAAGTAGTCAATAAATAAATATAATTCATCACATCAATAGGCTTAAAGATAAGAATCATATGATTTTATCAATCAATGCAGAGAAAGCATTTGGAAAAATACAGCACACTTTTATGTTCAAAACACTAGAAATACTAGGGATAGTAGGAACATACCTATACATTGTAAAAGCTATCTATGCTAAACCCAAGACCAACATCATTCTAAATAGAGAAAAATTGGAAACATTCCCTCTATAAACTGGAAAAAGACAGGGATGCCCTCTTTCACCACTTCTATTCAACACAGTCATTGAAACTCTAGCCTGAGCAATTAAACAGACAAAAGAAATTAAAGTGAAACAGACAGGAAAAGAACTCAAACTATCATTATTTGCTGATGACATGATTTCTATACTTAGAAGATCCAAAAAACTCCATCAGAAAATTTCTAGAGTTAATAAATGAATTCAGCAAAGTAGCAAGATATAAAATCATTTTTATACATTGGTGATGAATCCTCTGAGAGAGAAAATAAGAAAACTACCCCACTCACAATAGCCTCAAAAAAAAAAATAATTGGGAATCAAAAAAAGAGGTGAAAGACCTCTATAATGAAAACCACAGAACACTAAAGAAAGAAATTGAAAAACACCTTATAAGATGGAAAAATCTTCCATTCTCTTAGATAGTCAAACTTAATATGTCAAAATGACCATACTACCCAAAGCTCTATACAGATTCATTGTGATTCCAATTAAAATACCAATGTCTTTCCTTGTAGAAATAGAAAAAGCAACTGTAAAATTCATTTTGAAAAATAAGAAACCAAGAATAACCAAAGCAATCCTTAGCAAGAAGAGTGAAGCATGAGCATCATAATGCCAGACCTTAAACTATACTTTAAAGCTATAGTTACAAAAATGGCATGGTATAGGCAACAAAATAGATAAGCGGACCAATGGTACAGAATAGAAGATACAGAGGAAAAACCCACATAAATAGAGTTATCTCATACTAGACAAAGACACCAAAAACATAAAAAAAAATAGCCTCTTCAACAAATGGTGTTGGGGGAAGTAGAAATCCATATGCATCTAAATGAAATTAAACCCCTACCTCTCACTATGCACAAAACTTAACTCAAAGTGGATCAAGGACCTAGAAATTAGTCCATAAACCCTACACCTAATAGAGGAAAAGTAGGCCCAAATCTTCATCATGTCAAATTAGGCCCCAGCTTCCTTAACACAACTCGCCAAAGCACAAAATAATATCAAGAATTAATAAGTGGGATGGACTCAAACTAAAAAGCTGCTTCTGAGCAAAAGAAATAATCAATGAAGTGAAGAGAGAGCCTACATTTGAGTAGCAAATTTTTGCAACACACATGTCAGATAGAGCACTAATCTCCAGGATATATAAAGAATTCAAAAAACTTAACTCCCCAAAAAATCAATAATTGGGCTAAGGAGTTGAGCAGACACTTCTCAGAATAAGATATACATTCGATCAACAATATATGAGAAAATGTTCAACATCTCAAGTAATTATAAAAATGCAAATCAAAACTACTCTAAAATTTTATGGACTTTCAATGTCTGAATGGCAGTTATCAAGAATACAAACAACAAGTGATGGCAAGGATATGGGGGAAAAGGCATACTCATACATTGTTGGTGGAACTGCAAATTAGAGGAATCAATCTGGAAAGCAGTATAGAGATTTCTCAGAAAACATGGAATAGAACCACCACTTCACCCAGCTATCCCACTCCTCAGTTTATACACAAAGGACTTAAAATTAGCATACTGTAGTAATGCAGCCACATCAATGTTTATTGAAGCTTAATTCACAATAGCTAAACTGTGGAATCAAACTAGGTATCCTTCAGCAGATGAATGAATAAAGAAACTGTGGTATATACACAATGACATATTATTCAGCAGTAAAAGAGAATAAAATCATGACATCTGCAGGTAAATGAATGGAGTTGAAGAATATCATGCTAAGCAAAGTAAGCCAATTCCAAAAAACCAAAGGCCAAATGTTCTCTCTGATAAGTGGATGCTTATCCATGATGGGGGCAAGGGGAAAATGGAGGACCATTGATTGGGCAAAGGTGAGGGAGGGATGGGGATGGTGCATGGAGGCTAGAAAGATGATGGAATGAGATGGACATCATTACCTTAGGTACATGCATTGACTGCAATACGGTGTGATGCTACATCGTGTGCAACCAGAGAAATGAAAAGTTATGCTGCAATTGTGTACAATGAATTAAAATGTATTCTGCAGTCATATGTACCTAATTAAAATAAATAAATAAATTATTTTTTAAAAGATATCAAAAGAAAAATTATAAAGCTTCTTGAAACAAATAAAAACAAAAATGTGCCAAAGTCTCTGGAGAATTCAATCGCAATATGCACCTACATTTTTAAAAGAAAGAAAAAGATTTCAAGAAAGAAACTAAATGATGTAACTCAAAAAAACTAGAGAAATAAGAACAAACCAAGAATAAAATTAGTAAACATAAAGACAAAAACAAAGATCAAAGCCAAAATAAGTAAACTAGGTACTAAAAAATACAAAATATCAACAAAATAAAGAATATTTTCTCAACAGATGAACAAAATTGATTCACCTTCAGCTAAACTAACCAAGAAAAAGAATAGGAGACCCAGATAATTAATGTTTATATCAGCTAAATTTACAATAGCTAAACTGTGGAACCAACTTAGATGCCCTTTGACAGATGAATGGATAAAGAAAATGTGGTACATATACACAGTGTAACATTACTCAGCCTTAATAAAATTATAGCATTTGCAGGTAAATGGATGGAACTAGAGACTACTATGCTAAGTGAAATAAGCCAAACCCAAAATGCCAAAGCCAAATGTTTTCCCTGATAAGCAGATGCTGATCCATAATGGGGTGAGGAGGATAGGGAAGAAGGTAGAAACTTTGGTTCATGTACAGGTGAGTGAGTGGACGGATGGAGTTGTAGGGATAGGAAGGATGGTAGAAATAGACAGTCATAATTACCCTATGTACATATATGATTATACTAGTGGAGTAACTCTGAACATGTACAGCCTCAGAAATGAGAAGTTGTGCTCCATTTGTGTACTATATGTCAAAATGCATTCTACTGTAAAATTAATGAATTCATTGAAAATAAAATGTCAAGATATCAGTATAAGCAATGATTTCCAGGGTAAGACCCCAAAAGTAGAAGCAACAAAAGTAAACATAGATAAATAGGACTGTATTAAATTAAGAAGTTTCTATACAGCCAAGGAAATAATCAACAAATGAAGAGCTATCCATCAGAGTAGAAGAAAATGTTTACAAACTATCAATTTGACAGAGAATTAATACCCATAATGTATAAAGAATTCAAAAGATCAAACAAAAAAAACAAATAATTTGACTTAAAAAATGGGAAAATCTAAATGGACATTTTTCAAGATATCCAAATGACCAAAAGAAAAGAAACAGAAGAAAGGAAAGGAAGAAAAAATGCTCAACATTTTCAGGAAAATGCATATCAAAATTACAATGAGACATCACCTTACATAATTTAGAGTAGCTAAAAAACAAATAAATAGCACAGCACGAGGGTGCAAGCCTATAATCATGGAGGAAGGAAGATAGGGAGTTCAAAGCCAGCATTAGCAAAAACAAGGTGCTAAGCAATTCAATGAGACCCTTCCTCTAAGTGAAATATGGAATAGGGCCGGGGATGTGGTTCAATGGTTGAGTGCCCCTGAGTTTAATCCCAGGTACCAAAAATTAATTAATTAAGAAAATTTTGGTAAAAGTGCAGAGAAAGGGGAGTTCATACATTGTTCAGCTAAGATGGATTTGAAGAGGAAATTGAAAATGTACTAAATTGATTCAATTTATAGTAAAATTCACTTGTGCAATTTGTTCATGAATTGTGTGAAAACATTACATTAAAAAATCCTAAGACTGGCAAGATAAAACTTCTATTTCTTAAAAAAGGACAAGTACAAGCTTCCTACACACACACACACACACACACACACACACACACATTTACATTCACAAATAAAGACCATACACCTTTTTCAGCTTACATTTTAAAAAGGAAGAGAGATTCAGGATAAAGAAAACAAATGGATTCCAAACCAATATTTCTGCCTGACAGCAAAGAATGAGCCATTTAAGTTGTAGGTAATTTCCTCTTTTCTCATGGTAAATACCAGGTGGCTATGAGAGATACAGTGTATTAAACCAAATGCACATGGGAAAAGTTGCCAAACAGATCCAATTGGAACCATGTGGAATATTGTTGCACCATACAACCGAATTTAACATCCTTTCTCATTATTTCAGCCAAAACATCACTGTTAATTTGCTTCAATAATGGAGACAGGCAATCTGCTCTGGCAGTGATTTGGAATATTATCTTCATATTTCTTTGCTTCAATACTATTTGACAGAGCAGAAGATTTTGTAATTTGATTTCAATGTTGACTTAAGTGATCAATCCTTATTATATGATTGAAAGATGGAGATCATGTATTTCATTCCTTTGTTTCACTGTGAAGAAGACAACAAGAATTATTCAGTCTATAATTTGAGAAAGAATCAACGTCACTGGGTACTATTCCATCACACAAAAAAATATTATTAGCATTATCCAAAGTAAACAAATTAATACCTAACGACGTCAAAAATGTTGGTAACTATTGAGCTATGTTCTTCAAAAGAATAAACCCAAAGATGAATCCGTGAGTAACTATTTACTTCATTAACTATTTACTAATATCTCCCCTAGCTAAACCTAAAATCCTTACTTGAAATTTCAGTTGATCTCTACTTTTTGACCCAGTGAATATATTATTGACTATCTTTCTCTTCATAGATTGGGACCAGTATAAAATTGTAATACATGTTGGTAAGTGGCCAGGTTGTTGAGGCCTATGGTCTTTGCCATCTAAATCAAGAAGGAATCCTTTTTTATCCCCTTAGATGTAGATAGACACAATACCTTTATTTTAAGTATTTATTTACTTATTTATTTATTTTTATGTGGTGCTGAGAATAGAACCCAGTACCTCACATATACTAGCAAGTGTTCTCCACTGAGCTACAACCCCAGCCCAGAAAGGAATCTTACATTTAAATGTGTACCTCTGAAAAATTCAGTACATTCTAAGAACACTTGAAGGTTGAAGATTCAATGTACTACAGTTTCAACACCAAAAAATAATAAAACTATGGATATTCCTCTGGGCTTTCATCAAGACCAAATGGAAGAATTAAGGTCTCAAATATTTTTCACTTATCCTTCCAGGATTATCAGGAAGCATAAGTCTGTCCTCAATATCTTTCAAATGTCACTCTCCTGATCAAAGTAAATAATATATATTAGATCTGAGAGAGGGGCACATTTTCTATAGAAGATGTAATTTAGGATTAGTTAATGTTCCTACGCATTAGTATTTATGCCACTAAATCTCATAGTCAGTGATGTATCAAATAGCTAAAAGGGAAATCAAGAAATAAGTAAAGCTAAACTCCTTATATTCAGAATGTAATTGAGAAGGTAAAAAAGATGATAAGGAAGAGAAGACAGAAGAATAGATATTCCTTACCAGATAGCTACCCAGTATTAAATCACATCCCCTTAGATTCACAAGGACTTCAAGGTCTTGCTGTCTGTTCTCTTCCCAGGATCATGGTTTACTATAATACTGAATACTGTTTTGTATATAACGTTAGTATATCTCAACTTCAGACAATGAAAGTTAAAGAAATAAACTCTTCTTGATTTACTTCCAACTTCCCCCCTCTACATCTATCATAGAATTTTTTGTCTATATTTCTTTGTCACTTAAAGATATTCGCATATTTAACTTTCTCCATAACATTAAGTAAATCTTCTATGGTTATTCTACAGCCTTACTTATGAAGTTTTAAATTTTTTAACAGTTATTTTAATTGTATCTATTTTCTTTTACCTAACTCCTTGGTATAGTTGAATGCACAGTGAGAAGAACACAGTTTGAATGAAAGCCTGAGTCAAGTTACTCCACAAGAAAATGTCAAATGAATTACTCTTAAGAGAGTATTTTTATTTACATATTTATGCACTATCATGCTATAACATTGTTTCATATTTTAATTATAATCTTTATATAAATGCTTAAATTTTTTGCCTTTTTTCCTTATTAATAACTCTCTCAGAATGCTAAGATTATATATCCCCCCCTTATTCTTGCTACCTCAAGGGCTATATCAGTTTTCTGCATTTAGAATTGTCGTACTCAATCATGCATTTAAAATGACAGGTACACAAATCATGTTGTTCAAAGGAACTTCTCACTTAGCTACACTCTGGTCATGAGTCCATGTGTGGTTCAGCCATCTAACAGAAGCACCAAATCTTTGGTTCCTAAGAGAATTTTTTTCCTATGGGACAGGTTATTACCTCCTCGTTCCCATAGAAGTTCTCTCCTATGTAAAGACTCATTGAAAGAAAATTTGAGGATAAGTGATTTGCAAATTGTCTCTTAATTTTAATTATAAGTTGCATTTTTATTGTATATATACAAACATTCTTTATTTGACTATTATGCTATGACTGAAAAGCTTAAGGGTATTTTATTTCCATCACTCTGCCCCCAAACTTTATGCTGTCATTGGATATAAAAATAAATATACAGTTTACTACACTTAGTAATACTAATCAGAACTATTAATAGGCTTTCTTTTTTGAGTGGATTACTTTTTTATCATATGACTACATAGCTTCCTTACCCCCTGAACATAGCCTACTAGTAAATGTATCATTTTATGTAGTCAAAGTCTCCTTGCTTTCTTTTCTAATGTGCCAAGGTCACTTTCTCAATTATTTCCCTTTCTCAGTGGGTCATAATTTAGCAAGCACTACTCATATCATATGCAACTGAAGTAAGAGAAGGCCTGAATCCCCACATGATCTAATTATATAAGAATTTGGCTAGCTATTATGCTAAATTTGCCCTTTGACCTGAAAGAAAATACCTCTAAGATGTTTTGTTCACTGAGAAGGATAAATGAGATGCATCAAAAGTTTTAGCTAATTGAGAAATGCTTGAATGATCTTGTCTATTTGACTGATACCTACTGGGACACATTTTACTGATAGTGTGAAAGGAACTTTGGAATCTAATTGGTAAGGTGGAGCATTTTTAAGCAAGGGATTTAAGATTAAAGAGGAATCACTGAAATGGACTTTAAGAAAGGAAGAACATCAAAATCATGATCAAAGATTTAAGCAAAAAAAAAATTTTTAACAGAAATAAAATTACTTAATTAGACCATGATATTGAAAGAGATAAAATCTTTACTCTGAATCTAGAGGAAGGTAGGCTGTCCTATCATTCAATTTTGTCTAAGCATTAAAGCACAAATTCTACAGATAGTGGATACAATTTGCCTTGTGGTTGGGGATGTGTAAAGTTTTGATTTCATGAGGTGTGTGTGGTATAAGTTTAAAACCAGTTTATTTCAGATATGATCCAAAAAACCCCACCCTTAGCAAGGATTCACTATTACTTCCTCTTTGTGCTAAATATGATGCAAAAGACTTAAGTGTTATAAGTTACAGAGTCAGTTTAAATGATTGCACCATGTTCTTGATAATAACAGGGACCATTTAACTTTGGAAAGAGAACACTGATCTACTTCCAACCTTAGATAAGTGTTTTATAATATCTGGCACATTAGAAAAGAAAGAAAGGAAACTTTGACAAAAATAATATAATTACTGGTAGGCTGTGGGGAAAGAAACTATGCGTTTATATGGGGGAAAAGATAGCCGCATGTTTTCACATTGTTGGGTGAAGACTTTGTGTTCTAATATGTGGCACGTTGTATTTTGAATGATTTATGGAAAATAACAATAATTATACAGGATATCAAATAAGTGGTTTGGATTAGTTATTTGAAATTTAATCTTTTCAATGGTATTCACAATTCAACTTTCAGAAGCACATGAAGGCATCCATTAGGCAAGCAAAAATAGCAGTCATGGTATTGATACAGAATCAAAGAAAAACTATTTTGGAAAGTTAGGTTGAATGTGACTATCAGTTGAATAATGAATTTAATGTAATTATATATGAGTGAAGTCAGACACATCTAGATTGGAATTTCTGTTCTGTCATGGAACAAAATGAACTTGGGCAAAATATTCACCTCCCAGTGCCAATGCTCTGACATAAAAATGGTGTCAATAATATTATATTTTTTATCAGTATTAAATGAGGAAATCTATGTAGAACAGTACAAGACAGAAAATATTGAATTGATTCTATTTTATCAGAAGTTTTTGAGACTGAGTAGTTAAAGTTAAACTGAATTTCCAAGAATGGTTCATATCATACAACTCTATAAGAAGCTTCTAAAGTGTATAGTAAAACACATGACAAGAAAAAAGCAGAGTTTCCGTCTTCCCTGGGTCTTCCCTGCGTCTTGTCTTCCCCCATCTTCCATGTCCTACCTTCAATAATAACTTCAGGTGACTTTGTGGGGGAGTTCCTCACACTCAAGGAAACTAAAGTTTGCAAAAATCATCTGTCTTAAATATTCCACTCAAATATTTTTGAGGATTACTAATAAGAAATAATAATACTTCAAAAATTCTTCAGGAAGTTGAGCAATTTAATTTTCTTCTCATTTCCCAGTTAAAGATTCACTTATCTGTGTAGACAGGATGTACTGTAAAGCTCGCACTTCGGGCAGTTTGCACCAACAGCCCTCACAAGAGCAGCACTTGCTGGGCATTCCAGCCAGGCTCTCACAGAACAGGAGCAAGATGCAGACCTACTGACTGACTGTTCACTGCATTCTAATTATTACTTGTGTACTTCTTTTGGCTGGTTAGAAGAACATCATGGAAACTTGAAATAAATATCATAATTAAAAATTGCACTGAACCAATTTCTTGAGAACTTGAAGACATATCAAATTTTTTTCTTTTTTTTGGGGGGGTGGGGGGTACCAGGGATTAAACTCAGGGGTGCTCAACCATTGATGCACACCCCCAGCCCTATTTCAATATATTTTATTTAGAGACAGAGTCTCATTGAGTTGCTTAGTACCTTGCCAAGGCTGAGGCTGGCTTTGAACTTGCAATCCTCCTGTCTCAGCCTCCCATGCCACTTGGATTATAGGTGTGTGCCATCACACCTACGTTGTCTTATTTTTAATTTTTGTCATTCTTCATTTATTTAGTAACTACTTAGCTGTCGCGACCCCTTGCCCGCAAGGAAGACGCAACTCAGGAATCTTCTTTCAGCAGTTTATTCAGGTCCTTGATACTTTTTCTTCTTTCAGCTGTTTATTCAGGCCTTTGTATTGACATGTCTTTTAGCTTCTACTGCTACTCCTACTACTACTTCTACTGCTACTCCTACTGCCACTACTACTACTCCCGTGTGCCCCAGCCTTAATAAAGCAGATAAAGCCCCAATGCACAACTGCCACGTGGACTTTTCTCATAGGGTGCCAAGTCACAGCGTGCCAACTCATTCTGATAAGGAGTTGTTTGTCACAGACTACAGGGGAAACCAGCGCCATCTTGTAATGGCGGCCACAGTTCACAGAAACGGCTCACCACACTTAGCCATCACACTTATTCAAGAAAAATGACTGTTATTCTATTTTATAGTAAACTAATAAAATTTGAGGTTTTAAAAACATTATACACAAAATTATGACACATAAATCATTGTACATCAAATATATGTAATAAAGAACTAGAAATATCTCCCTGCTATATGTTAGCATTTACATATAAGAACATGTGTTGAGCAAATTTACAAAGCAATATATTCATTACATCTCTACCAGATTAAAAAAATTACTTCTAAATTACCCACAACAAGACAAGAAAGAGTTTATTTGTATGAAGAAAAAAGAGATAAGATTCTATTATATTAATTATATTTTTAAATGTGGGAAAACTTTAATTACAGAAGCTTGAGTTATTTTTGACATTATTTTACTAATAGACATTCTTTCTGATTAGTTTAAGCATAAGCTATCATTATGAAGCTATTATATTCAATAAAATTATTAAGTTCCAACAAAGCAAAGGCAAGAAGCTATTCTAAGATACAATTTTAATCTAAAAGCTAAAGTTTCTCTGGAATCAAGACAGAAAGGTTAAGTTTCTAAACTCACCAGGTTTCCATTTCTTTAATTGATATTTTTATAGAATAATGATAATGATACTTGTTTCTAGAATAATGTTAAATAAAACATAGCCACCAGGTACTTTTGTGTGTGTGTGTATATGTGATGCTGAAGGTTGAACCCATGGCCTTGTACATACTAGCTAAGCAAGCACCCACCACTGAGCTACAACCCCAGCCCTATAAGTAACATTTCTTATTTTAAAAATCAAGTGACCTCCAATTATCAACTAAATCCACTTTAGAACCCACAGCCAATGCTCAGAAACAAGCTTGAACATAATGTCTTTGGGCACTGAACATTTATGTTATCTGAAATTATGTTTGCTGAGTTTAACTGGTTGAACACTAAACCCCCTTAATTCTATCATGAAACATCATTTTAATAAATCCTATATTTACACTATAGATTGATTTTAGCAAGCTAAAATCCATTTGCAAGTCCATATGCTAAGCAGAATAGCAGTAGTTCGCATTAGAACCAAAGAAATAATTTAATCTAAAGCCATTTAACTTGATAAAAATATTTCCTTTTCACTCTACTCTAATTCCAAGAACCTACAATTCCCAAACACATTAACAAAATTTTGATTGTATTTTACTGTCTCTATGGCCATTACTGAATGTATTTGGTTGTAAGAGCCTATAACATCCTCTTGCCAGAAACTTGTTCCTTTGTTTTGACTTTATGTCTGTTTCTTTGGAGTACTTTCATTTATTTTTACTTTGACCCTTTCCTTCACTTTTCTTTTCTTGAAACTTTTTAGTCAATATCACTTTTTCCCTTTTCATCTAATCTAATTTTATATTTTTGTTTCTGCATTTCAACTCCTTGGCCTTTAAACCCTCCCTTTTCGTTTTTGAGTAAAAATATATTACATTGAGTCCTCAATTCATTTTCAGGCATCCATCCATTTCTCCATCTGACTCTGGTTATCTGAGGAGCCATATTCTTTTCAGTTTCCTACACATTGATCTGAACATTGCTATGAGGCTGGTATTAGAGGGATTTAGAAAGACTAAGAGATGTGAAGCGCAGCTGGGCTGCAACTTTATTTTTTTATTTATTAGTGCATTATAGTTGTACATAATATTGGAGTTCATTTTGACATAATCATTACAAGCATAAAATGTAATTTGCTCCAATTCAGTGCCCAGTACCTCCTCTTTCCCTCCTCCCCATTTCCCTTCTTCTATTTCATGGTTCTACAGCTAACCACTTACAGATTTGCAGTGGTTGTGTATGTCTTCCTTCGATTTATTTATAGTTATTTTCGATTAGTGCTTTATAAATATAAAGGTGGAATTCACTGTGGTAATTCATATATGTACATAGTATAATTTGATCAATTTCATTCCACATTCCTCCCTTTTCCTATCCTTCCTCCTTATCCTTCAATTGCTGCCTTCTACTCCACTAATCTCACTTCTATTTTCATGGGATTTCCTCCCACGCCTATTCTTTTACCTTATTTTACTCTAGCTTCTCCATACAAGAGAAAACATTCAACCCTTGACTTTCTGAGTCCGATTTATTTCACTCAGCATGATATTCTTCAGCAAATGCCACAATTTTATTCTCTTTATGAGTGAGAAAAAAAACCATTGTGTATATATCTTCATCCATTCATCTCTTGACAAGTACCTGAGCAGGTTCTACAACTTAAAGACCTGAAGTCAGCATACTATAGTGGTAGACTGTAACTTTCTAGATAAAAACAAAGTTAGTGAGCCATACCAGAAACTTGAGTTAAATAATAGCTCATAGCTCTCTATCTGAGTATAAGAGGCACATAGAAGAAATACAATTATGGTCTACAATAGAAAACCAATTCTACTATTAGGGAAGCCTCATTCTACAGCTAACCACTTACAGATTTGCAGTGATTGTGTATGTCTTTGTGTGTCCATTCATAAACAAGGAGTTTCCATGAGGAAGACCATTTCACACAACATAGGACTGAATGCAAATATGTCCAATTACTTCTGTGTTGTCACTGAAAAGATATTGTGCAAAGTGAAAATTACACTTTCTGTATTACTACTAAAGCAATATACTATATTTTAGTTACTACCACTTTTTTCCTTTCCTTTTTATGCCCAATGATCAAAATTTTAAAAACATTATCCTTCCTGATATTGATAGCAACACTAGAAGGAGACAACTCACTCGTTATTCATTTTATACATGAGAAAATTAAGGCTTCAAGAAACTGAATAATTCTCTGAAGTCACGCTGATTTTGGACGTGGAAACCACTTCTGTCTGACTTTAAATTCGAAGTTATCAACTGTTTTTGGATTTTCAGCCATGTCAAAAAATACTGTGTATACACACACACACACACACACACACACACACAAATACAGAGAGAGAGTTTAACACTGCAATATTGCAAATCTAAACAATTCTAAATGAAATTTGCTTCTGCTTGAGCTTATAGATAAGAAATAAGATAACCAGTCAGGTAGGTGAGGTAAATGTGCTGCTCTGGGCTGAATTTAAGTAAATAATTTCCTACGTACTCTGCCATTGGATCCATAAATGGAAGCTCTTTTTAATGTATCTACTATATAATTTCATCTGTTTTCATTCTGATGTCTCCTACATTGATCATTAAAATGGTAGTACTCCCACCTTTCACCTGTAAAATGTCTGAAGGTCTAGCAATTTTAACTTATTCTGAGCAAGCAATTATTCCTCTGAAGTTATATTAATGGAATATAAAATTTTTAATTTGAATAATGTTAGTTTGTACTTTTAAATGTTTATCAGAACTTTCAAATACATTTTATTCAAAGTTCACTTGAAGTTCACATCCTGGCATTGAAATTGATGGCATTCAAATGCAGAGCAATCAAATGATTTGTGTGGATCCACTAAAGGAGTGTGGTACTTCAGAGAGACTGCTGCATCAAAATAGTACACTCAGAATCTTTGCCTTCAGGCTTTGGTAAACAGTGTTTTGTTTTGTTTTTTATTAAAAAAAAAAACTAATTGCAGTACAATTTTTATTTATTTTTCCCAATTCTTCTAAACCTTACAGAGTTTGCATTAGGTTCATGGTTATTATTGATCTGAACTTCACACCAAAGAAATTCTATGTTGAAAGCACTAGTGAAACCCAGAGTATTTAGCACTGAGATTTAAATACTTGTATATTAGGCTCTCTTAGGGCTGTTCTTTGCTTTTAGGTCTTTTTTTTTTAACTTTAGTTACGTGGTTTTTAAACATAAGATATTTCTAATAGGAATTCTATTTCCAGGAGAGATGATTTCTAATAGTGTTTTATAAGAATTAAACCCAGAGGTGGTTAGTCACTGAGACATATTTCCAGCCTTTTTATTTTTTATTTTAGGACAGGGTCTTGCTAAGTTGCGCAGGGCCTCACTAACTTGCTGAGGCTGACTTTGAACTTCATGAATCTCCCAAATCATTGTGATTACAGGCATGAGCTACAGTAACAAGCTAAGAAAGTATTTTTACTACCAATAACTAACTGATACATTATTTTTGTTGGGTATGTGTTTATTTAAGATATACTGTATGAGTTTTTATGTTCTGCATTAGCTCTCTACATTTATTCACCCTAAATTATAATGAGATAATGCAAAAAATTTTCCATGTCTGGCTTATTTCACTTAGTATAATGTCCTCTAAGGTCATTCACATTGCTGCAAATGACAAGATCTCCTCATTTTTAAGGGTGAATAATATTCCCTTATGTATATACACCATAACTTCTTTATTCATTTCTTCATTGATTGACTCTTGTGTTTTCTCCATATCTTAAATATTATAAATAAAGTTTTGATGAACATGGGAGTGCAGTTATCGTTACTAGGTAGTGGTTTCATTTTTGCAGAGTATATGCCCAGAAAAGGGATTATTTACTTATATGGTAGCTGTATTTTGAATTTCTTTAACAATCTCATCCTGTTTTCCACAAGCAACTGCACCAGTCTACATTTCTGCCAATAGTGCATAAGGGCTGCCTTTCTCCACACCCTCATCAACACCTGTTATTTTTTGTCATTTGGATAAAACTTATTTTAAAAGATATGAGATTAGTTCTCACTGAGGTTCAGATTTTCATTTCCCAGAATTTTGAGGCTATTGGGTGCCTTTCACGTACCTCTTAGCAATTTCTATGTTGTCTTTGGAGAAATGTCCACTTAGGTCTTTTGTTCATTGTTCCCTTGAATTTTGTGCTATAGAGTTGTGTGAGTGTCTTATATATTTTGAATATTAACTACCTATCAGATGTATGGGTAACAAATATTTCTCTCAATCTGAAAGCTTCCTTTGCATTTTATTATTTCCTTTGTTGTAAAGACACATATAGCTTGATATAGTCCCACTTGCTTTGTGCCTGTGTTTTCACGTGAGCCAAAGGAATCATGGTGAAGACAAATATCAGTGAGCTTCTCCTTGTGTTTTATCTATGGGTTTTACATTTTCAGTTTCAGGCCTCATGCTTAGGTCTTTAACCTATTCAAGTAATTTTTTTTTAATGTAAGTGAAGGTCCAATTTCATTCATTTGCTGGTAAATGTCCAATTTTTCAAACACCATTTATTGAAGACACAATCTTCCCCAAGATGCCTTATTGGTTGTCTAACTGTCAAAAATTAGTTGATTATATGTGTTTGGGTTTAATTCTAGGATCTCTATTCTATTGGGTTTTATCTATTTTTATGCCAGTTCCATAATTTATTTAGAGTTTTAGTCATTTTCTTATTCTTTCATGAATAATCAAAGTTCAGAAATTTCATCTCTTATTTAGAAAGTATTTAAACAGATTAAGCTTGAAAGCAGGATAAAGATATAATAAAATTTTGATTTTTCATAAGTATTGATAAGATAGTCTGCCTTTCAACCTAGATTAAGATCTTAATATGATTTTTATATAAGTTCTGTTTCTATTTTTTCTAGTAATTTGTGCACTACAATGAAATATTTCAAAGTGAAATAAAATAACTGCAATGGGGGTAAAATTCATTCTTCCCAGATGATAGGACTTATGTATGAAAAAATCTGAAAGAATCAGTTGAGAAATTGGGAGAGCTTAGTAAGAGTACTATATACAAAACCAACTAATAGAAAATGTATTGACAATAAGTTTCACAAAAACCATGGTAGAGACCCAGAATAGTAGCATAGTAAGAGAAACAAAGTACCTCAACACCCAACACCCGCCACCTAGGCTCCACAGCTGGGGGAGTGTGAGACCCTCTCTGCAGAGTGAAGGTGAAGAAGCTCTGCAGCAAACTATCAGTGTGAACACTGGTGATCCTAGCTATTGGGAAGTTTCACTACCCTTATTGATTCATAGTCTAAACAGATATAAAACATGAAATCTGCACAGTAATAGCCAGTCTTTGGAAAAGGAATTCACTTCATCTCCCAGCAAACCCCTGGGGTGCTTATAGCCAGGAGCCATCTTAATAAGGGCCTTTTGTCGGAATTTGAACTGTTCCAAGGGTCATCAACCCTTGATTATTTCCATCCTGGGACCCCCACAGACATTCATCCCACTGCACTGGCTCATTGGGTTGCTGCATTACAAATCAAACTTGGCTCAGTACATTTGACTCTGACACAAATCCACTGAGAATGCAATAGTGCCTGGATGAGTGTTGTGACATGGAAAAGAACAGAGGGTACTGTCCTAAAGCAGTGAGGTATCAGTGTGTCCTGAGTCTGGGGGTGTGGCAAGTCACTGTGGCTTCATGTGCTTGCCAGGACTGAAGGCACTTACCCACATGGGTCCTGCCAACCCTCTCCCTGTACTATACATGTGTACTTGTCACTAATAAAGAAGAGATATATCTCTGGGAACAATAGTCCCCTCACCCATTGTTCACCCACACAGTTTTTCTGATTATGCACTACAAACAAGGCTTGGTGGGTCTTCCACAGAAGACTATTAGGATTTCTTCTTTGGCCTCTACCCATGGAAACACCTGGGCCTATAGGAGGGTCTAATCAAGGGACAAATGCTTCAGGCCCATCACTACTATTCATTCAGACAGTGCCAGCGACTCTTTCCAGTTAACAGAGCCAATATTAAGAGTACCTGAGAAAATCCTATGACCCAATAAAGACCACCACACACAAGGTGCCCCCCTCCACATTCTGCTCTCTAAATCACATCTGCCTACACTGTGAGTCTCCCCCTTCTCACATGGCCCACAAATAGAGTAGGTCTCTCTAAATCTAATATGGTATACACTACACAGATTCCTTTATGATACCCAGCTGGAAATAAACGCAATATTATATAACAAGCCACTACTCCCAAGACAAATCTTCAAGAGATAGCCATTTACTAAGAAACCCATCCCCACTCAAAAAAAAAAAAAAATACACTGGCAGAGATTCCACCAGATGCACAAATCTCTATATAGAAATACAAAATATATATGAACATCCAATGGGTTACAACATCTTTGAAAGATCATAACTCTCTAGGAATGGATTCCAAAAATATCAAAGTAGATTAACCTCCAAGAAAAAAAAATTTTCTAAAATGATTTTTAAAAGCTTAAAGAAATTCAAAAAAATGTAAATAAATATAAAAACAAAATTGGGAAGGAAATGCAGGATATACATGAGAAATTCAGCAGTGAGATTTCGAAAAAGAACCAATGAGAAATGTTAGGGATAAAGAATTCAATAGGTCAGATAAAAAATTCAGTTGAAATCTTCAAAAATAGATGAAATTATGCAAAATAATGTCATGATTTGAAGAGAGGTCTTTTACAAAATCACATTCAGACAGAAAAATAAAATATTCTAGTTAAAGAAGAGAGTATTCAAGATCTTTGGGACACCATTAAAAGATAAAATGTCTTTATCATCAGCATATCAAAGGGTGAAGAAATAAACATTCGAGGCATGGAAAACTTACTTAGTGAAATAATAGAAGAAAAAATCCTCAATCTTGGGAAAAGCATAAATATCCAGATACAGGTGAGATATTGAATTACTGATAGACACAACCAGACAAGATCTTCACTACAACTATTATAGTTAAACTGTTGAAAGCATAGAACAAAGAAAGAATTTTAAAATGTGCAAGAGGTAAGTGCCAAATAACATTTAGTGTAATAGCAGATTTTTGAACAGCAGCCTTGTAGGTTAGAATGACATTGAATTATGTATTTCAAGTACTGATAGGAAGTAATTGCCACCTAAGATGACTACTATGGCCAAAGCTCTCATTAAAGGATAATTAAAAAACATCAGTTCAGGACCACCAGAGCAGTCTTACAAAAATTGCTTAAGGGAGTCCTATACTCACAAGAGGAAGGAAAATAGTAGCATTATGATCGAATGTGAAAGTATAAATACCACAAAAAAGATGATAAGTAAATAAGAAACAGAAAAGACTCGAACATTTATCAATGCAATAAATCATCAAGCCACAAATATAAATGAGAAAGGAAGAACTGAACAAATAATATTCAAAACAAATAGAAGTCAACAAAATGATAGGTAAAAGTCCATACATTTCAATTATAACTCAATGTACATGATCTTTTTTTTTAAGAGAGAGAGAGAGAATTTTAATATTTATTTTTTAGTTTCCGGCGAACACAACATCTTTGTTTGTATGTGGTGCTGAGGATCGAACCTGGGCCGCGCGCATGCCAGGCGAGCGCGCTACCGCTTGAGCCACATCCCCAGCCTGATCTTTTGTTTTGTTTTTGAAGGGTGCATTTATTTTATTTTTATTTTAAGGTAATGAGAATTGAACATAGAGTCTTCATGTCAGCTTTTGGGGGAAGGTTTTTATTTAGTTAGCTCTTGTTTTAATTTTTTGTTTTTAGATATACATGACAGTAGTGTTATTTTGACATATTATACATACACAGAGTACAACCCATTCCAATTTTTATCTTATTCTGTGGTTGTACATGAGGTAGAGTTACACTGGTCGTGAGTCATATATGAGCCTAGGAAAGTTATGTCCAATTCATTCTACTATCTTTCCTATTCCCCTGTCCCTCCCTTACCTTCATTTCCATTTGTCTAATCCAGTGAACTTCTATACATTCCCTCCTTACCCTCCCTTGTTATGGGTTAGCATCCACAATCAAAAGGGACAACCTGCCTTTGGTTTTTGGGAATGGCTTATTTCAGTTCTCCAATTAAAAGAAATACATTTAAGAAAAAATAATCAACAATATAGTATCTATAAGAAATTCACCTTACCAGTAAAGATACACAGACTGAAAATAAAAGGATGGAAAATGGCTTTCTAAGCAAGTGGAATCTAAAAGCAAGCAGAATAGCTATATTTATATCTGAAAAAAATATAAACTTTAAGACAAAAGCTGTCAGAAGAGATAAAAAGGATAAAAATCAAGGGACCGATTTATCCAAAGATATAACAATTATAAATTTATATGCACCTAATAATGGAGTACTATTCAGCTGTAGAAAAATAATAAAAATATAGTCAAAACAGATGGAACTGGAGGACACCATGTTAAGAAAATTAAACCAGATGCAGAAAGACCAGTATTGCATGGTCTCTCTCATATGTGAAAATGGAAAAAAAAAAAAAAAGTTGACTTGAAAAGAAGAAGAGTGATTACTTGCAACTGAAATGGTACCATAGGGATCAGGGTGAGGTCAGGGGAAAGTGGATGAACATGATCAACATGTGCTGTATGTATGTATGGAAGTATCAAAGTGAATTCCATTAACCTGCACAATTAATGTGAGTTAACAAAAAAAAATTAGAAGAGAAAAAATAGAAAAATTCACTATTGTATAAAATACTTAAATTTCACATAAATTATGATTCCATTCAAAATGTTGTTTTTTGTTAAAACATGACAAGCAATAATTAGAAAAATCTTAAAGAAATAACAGCATTGAAGAAAGAAAAAACCCTAATAAAATATATCATTTAGTTAAAAGTAAGTAGAATAATGTGTCATGACAAGAGAATTGGTTGGGAAATGAATGGAAAAGAGAAATCCCTAAAACAAACCCAGAACTTACAGAACTTACTATACTACAATCACAGTAATTAAATCTTTAAGAATAACAAGATATTTAAATATAAATATATATATATATATATATATATATATACACACACACACACACACACACACACACACACACACAGTACTTTGAGGCGCAAGGAGAATATGGATCTCTATTCCATTTTCTATTTTAAAAATAAAGGATAAATCATAAAATCACTGCTATAAAATAATGTGAAAGTACCAGAAGAAAATTTGTGTTATGTCAGGAATTGCCCTCAAGGAGACATAAATCTCACAGTGACAAGACAAAACTCTGATACATTTATTTAAGTAAAATGTTGTCTTGTTTAGAGTTTATATATTAAAGAAAACTCATTCATTCATCCATTCATTTATTGAAAAAGCATGCATTGGGCACACAGTGTATTCCAAGAACACTTCTAAATATTAGAGATGAATAAGTGAACAAATTAGATAAAAATTCTTCCTTGTGTGGCTTTTTTTTTTTTTTTTTTTGGTAGTAGGGATTGAACCCAGGGGTGTTTTACCACTGAGCCACATCTCCAGCCCTGTTTTATATTTTATTTAGAGACAGGGTCTCACTGAGTTACTTAGGGCCTTGCTAAATTGCTGAGACTGGCTTAGATTTTGTGATCTCCTGCCTCAGCCTCTCAAGCTGCTAGAATTTTAGGTGTGCACCAACATTACTGGTTGTAGCTTATTTTTCAATGAGAAGAAACATATAAGCCAATTAAAAAGTGGCTATATAATACCAGATGATAATAAGTTCTATGAATATAATGAAGCAGGAAAAGAAAATTAATAAAATATTTGTTTAATAAATTAAGGAAATAGTAAATATGTAGTTTTATCAAGAATATGAAGAAATGCTTATTCTGTATATTATTGGTGGGAGTATTCATTATCACATTCCTCTTTGAAGAGGAACTTACCAAAATCTATATTTTGTTTATCTTTTGACTCACTAACACTACTCTGAAGTGTTTACAAATCTATTGTGCATAGCTCAGATATATGTATACAATATTATTTTTACAGCATTATTTGTACTGAAAGGGGAGACAGAAGACTTGAAAGCAAACTTGAGTTTTCTTAATGGATAATTTGTCAAATAAAATGTGAACATCCACAGAAAGAAAGACTGTATACCTCTGTTAAAAAGAATGAGTAAATCTATTATGCTAATCTGAAAGTCTCTCCAAGATATAAAGCAAATGATAGCACAGTTTGTATGCATTGTCCCACTGGTACAAAAGAAGATGTGTCCATATGTTTGCATATATTCCTAGAGTGTTTCTGGAAGGATACGCAAGGTTATTTACAGGGGATAGGATAGAAGTCTTAACAGGGAAATATATTCACTTTTTATTGTACATATTTAAATTTTTCACAAAGAACATGGTTATTTCTGTAGAAATAAGAAATATGCTAAGCATTGAGGCCAATGTTCATTTTGTGCAAAACTCAAATTTCTTCATGAGGACATCACTTTAGTTTAGTGATCAAAGTAAATATTGAATGTGTCCTATGAGAATGGCTAGTACAAATAAATTGTGCCAATGAATCCTCTGTGGGTTCTAAATTATATTTGCTGAATGACTATCGCAACCACATTGAAAGTATAATTAGCAAATTGTTATTTTAAAGTACGATTTGAAAAAAGAGACCACACCACAAACAAATCAGTGTGAAATTTAAATGATACAAAAACTTTAGGGCATGACATTGACACATAACATATGATATGGTTACATGTCTAAAAATAACTTGCACATAGCATTTGTAGATGCATAATTTCATATTAATGCTTTCTTAACAGACTTTTATTCATTCAAGGTTCATCAATTGGGAGTGAATCTGATTCTCATGACCTCCAAATTTTATGAGATCACTATCTGACTCTCTCCTTAAGGCTGTATTCACAAAGCTATAATCATTCTTACCCAAGTACATAGCCATTGTGCTACTGAAAAATTCTGGGAAATGACTTTGGTTCACTATATATTGGAATGTACATGGACAGACACAACAACTGCTCTAAAGCTGACTAAAAAAAAAAATGTTATTTTTCCAAATGTGGAAAAAATGCTTAATAATGAGGAACTTGAATAATTTGGAATCAGATCAAGCTGACAATCCTCTAGTGATGTGGGTCTAAAATAGCATATTTTATTTCAGGTAGTAATAAAGAATATATGAAAAAAATAATATTTTCCTTGATTTCAACTAATGCTGATGAATCTATGAAATTCCATGTTTTTCTTATTTATTCAAAAACCCATGAGAAGAAATTATCTCAATAGAGTCATGACAAACCCATAAAAAGATTATCTGAAGATTATCTGATAATTTGAATATGTACATAAAGATGCAGATAAAAAGCTAAAGAATATATAGGTGATTTTTATATATTATGAATGGGTCTCATTTAAGGGCAATATTTTTCACATGAAGCTTTAATTAAGACTGATAAATTATTTGTAAAGAAATTGCACAAGGAGTATGTGAAGAATGATCATTGCCATGAACTGAAACATTTCAACTCAATGAAGAAAAAAGTAATGAATTTACTTAAGAAACTTGAAAAAAAAAACCAGCTTGAAAGATAGGAAGTGTAGACTTATCTCAGGAAACCAGACATACAAAGTAAGTTATTCTTAATGTAGAAACTGATGAGTTATCATCTATATACTTCTCCACACAACCTATAATATATAAAATAATTTCTTTATGGGATAGGTAAATCCCAGCAGATATGTATTACTTACAGAATTTAAGAATTTTGAGGTGTTATTTCTTATCCAGAGCCATCGACTTTTCTGAGTTGTAACTGTAATCTATTTTTATTATACATATCTTTGCTGCTTATATATTTAATATTTTTCAACAGTAATCTTTAAAAAATTCTTGATTGATCAATGAGCACCAAATTATAGATAGGAGGAAAAAGTTTTGATGTGCTGTTGCACAGTAGGATGGTTATAGATTTAACAATGTACCTGTATAGTTCAAAAACTTAAAGAAAAGAATTTTGAATGCTTTGCCATAAGAAATGACAAGTGTTTTCCCTGATATGTAAGTGCTAATCACAATAAGGGTGGGCTATGGAAGAACAAAGTTACTTTGGATTAGGTAGAGAGGAGCAAATGGAGGGAGGGGTAAGGGAGTAGGAAGGATAGATAGTAGAATGAATCTGACATTATTACCCTATGCACATATATGACTACCTGACCAGTGTGAGTCTACATCATGTACAACCAGAATAATGAGAAATTATACTTCATTTATGTATGATGTGTCAAAATGTATTCTCCTGTCATGTATAACTAATTAGAACAAATAAAAATAAATAAATGATAAATGTTTGAGGACATAGATATATTAAATCTGATTTAAACATTACATAATATACACATGTATTGAAATAACATATATCTCATAAGTATGTACGATTTTTGTTTTTATCTATCAATTAAATTTTAATTTAATAATTATCTGGGAATTACCAGGTTCAATACCAGAAGGTGATACTCTCAAACAAGATTCAGACAGATATTGCAAAAGGATCAACCTACTTCTTATAAAGTGAAGATTTAACCTGAATAGGAGAGTTTAAGAACACCAAGAAATTAAATTTTAATCCAGAAGAGTGTCAATGTTGCTTAGAAAGATTTGTACATATAACCCAAAAAAAATTTCTGTATGAAACTTAAGGCTTTTAACACCTCTAACTTGACAGGGAACAACATAGATAGATAGAGAATGCTACAATTGAGATATTCCTTAGACCTGGGAACCCATATACCATGCCAAAAACACAGTATGGTTCAAGTCTTATCAAATGGTGGTAACAGAGTGCAGATAGACTTCTTGCTCTGAGCAGGATTAGGTTCATAAATTGATATTTTCTTGGGAAATTGAAAAAGACAAGTATCAAAGAATTGAAGAAATCACAAATGCCCAATGCTTACACAGGAAAGTTCTAACTTTATGATCTAAAATTCAAATTCAAATCAAATGTGACTTCAACACATCTTTTTGAAATTACCTTGTATTAATTCTAATCTCCCACTTTATAATCTAACCAAATAAATTTTTAGCATGTTTTTTATGTGTTAGAATCATCTGTGATTTCTTAGGATATTTTTCTATATCTAGAATGTTCTCTCTCTCTCTCTCTCTCTCTCTCTCTCTCTCTCTCTCTCTCTCTCTCTCTTCCCCCCATCTCCTAACAACACATTCAAATCAAATAAATCATTAACAGCCTGTTTGAAATTATCAATCAGGTTTTCAAAAAAACTCACTGAGCACCACTTTGGATTCTATTCCTTTATGCTATATAAAACATCACTGCATATTTTAAATAATAAAAAGGTTAATTTACATTTTGTCCTCCTTCAAGGGAAGAGTACATAATTATAATTACCTTATGCATGTTGGCTCAATGCTTCATATCGAATGTCACAAAAAAGATTTTAAAAGAATAAATATTTATTAAGAATCATTTTTCCATAGTAGGTGAGGTTAGGGGAGAATGAAGGAACTTTGGATTATGCAGAAGGGAGTGAGGTGAGTGGTGGGTTGGTGAGGATGGGAAGGATGTTAAAATGAGACAGACATTATTACCCTATATACATTATTACCCTACAGTACTGGCATGACTCTGCACCATGCAGCCAGAAGAATAAGAAGTTGTGCTCCATTTGTGCACAATGTGTCAAAATGTATTCTACTATAATGTATAACTAATTAGAATAAATTAATTTTTTTAAAAAAGAAACATTTTAAGCTTACATTATCAACAAATTAGTCATATGTTAAACCAGACTGAAACAGAAAACACAGGCAATGAATTCCTGGGCATCATAATTATAGCCTGCACTGTTTCTTTAATATGTAGACTCAAAACCAGAAGGAAAAAATGTTAACTCCCTTTACTTAAAGACTCAAATTAACTTTGCTAAGATTTTCAATTTCCTTGAATGCTGAGTTGGAATATTAACCAGAGAACTAACTACACAAGACTATGATTCAGCACTGTCTCAGCCCTTTTCTGTTGCTATTGCATTAATGCTTCCACTGGCAAATACTGAGACTGTAAATAATCAAATAATGACTATGATAAGGCAGTTAGATGGTATAAGCCATGTCAGAACAAATCAATATTCGCAAAAATCACTTATCTGGAGTCACTGTACACTTAACAAATCCTGCTTGTATTTTAGGGCACTCCACTGAAAACAAAGAATATTCATTCAAGATGCAGAAAATGTTACTAGTCTTCAGGGGTTAATTGAAGGTGCATTGTCAAGGATGGTATATTCCAGATAGTCCTTGCTGGTTTTTTAAAAATCTGTTTGCAATGTTTTTGTACATTTTTATTTTCTTTCAAGTGTGTATTTCTCTCCGTGGAGAACAGATCCTCCTGGGCCTTTAAAAATAATTTGATTGTTAATACAAAATCTCAGCAGTCTTGAGCAGTTCTGCAACACAAACCATAGCATATGGGTCAAGACTGAAAGTACTGCAATGAGGAATCAGAATTCTAGAGAGGTATGATTTGGTGTGCAAGAGGCTATAACATGAGGATCTTTGTAAATGATGAGTTAGTAACATCCCTTTTCAGTGTCCATATCATTCTCTCAGGTATGGGGTTGCTCCTTTTAGAAATAAAGGCCTTTTTTGGCAAGCTAAGCAATAAGAATATTGTGATTTTACGGGAAGTAATAAATCTAAACATACATTGCTGATATCCAGATTTAACAAGTAGGATAGTAATGGGAATTGCCTTTGTTGCCTTGGAATCCTATTTAAATGACAATTTTTAAAGGCATTTGGGACATATAAATTCTAGGGTGTCATGCATACTGAATGAATAACAACAGCCTGACCCATAGAAAGACATCCTTGATCCTGTGAGGATCAAAACCATCTGAACATCTTTACAACATAGCAGACAAATTCCCGGCCTCAAATAATTTCCAGTTAATCCCTGGTAAATGCAATGAAAAAGAACATAATGTGGGTGTTTTATGTATTCGGCAGCATTGTGGACAAGAGCATTTTATTTAAGAATGAACACATTCATCACTCCACAGTATAAAGAGGTCTAATATTTTTAAAGGTCCATTTTTTTTTACAACTAATGTCAGTTAGAAAAATTTAATATTTTTCAGAAGGAAGAGAATAAGAAAAGTTTCAATAAGAAAGTCATCATTCTACTGTGGAACACGAAAAGTATTTACCAGTTGACAATGTTGATTGCTACCCAAAAAACACCTTGTCACTAGTAAACTGATAGTGTTACAACTTAGGAACTGAATTTGCTATTCTACAGAACCCCTGCAGACTGAACAAAGTTTACACACCTCTAGTCTTTATATTTATTTTGAAATTCTTGAGTTTGCTCATATTCATCTCTTTTCTCTGTTTTGTATAAAAAATTAAAACAACATAATTTCTGCTATAAATACTTTTTAAAAGATTCAAAATGATAAGCATGCTTTTAATGTAATACAATTGCAATACAATTATGGTAGAGGAAATAGGGAAAAGGAATTGCTGTAATGAACAGAACCACATTTTTCAAATAGTATCCAAGCAGGCAGGCACAAAAATTGTGCTATGGCTATAAATGGATACTCAATCAAGACAGAGTTTTGAAGATAGAAGAAATGATAATATGAAAGAAGATCCAATGATAATAAAATAAAGAGGGTGAAATTGTTGGAGTGATATCTTTATGTACTCAAGAGAGCATGTGTTCAAGAAAGCATATGCTCTTGTGTGTAGTAGGATATTAGTCTCAGGCTAGGTGTGCAAAGATAACTCACCTAAGAACAGAAAGAACCAAGAAGATGTTGGCGCAGCACAAAAGTAGATAGATGAAACCCGAGATCCATTATGGTTCTCCCTAAGTTTTCATGCAATGGAAACAAAGGATATCAGATAAAGAGGAGGCTGGGGAAAGGAAATTTTGGAAATGTAAGGAGAAAAAGAAAGGTGTGGGAGGCAGCCTCCAAGGTATCCACCAATGATCCTACTTTGTTTGTTTTTGTAACCTCTTCCCTTGGGTGGTAAACTGGGCCTAGTAATTCACTTCTAATAAACAGAAAGTGCTAAAAGTAAAGAGATGTCACTTTAAAGTTTGGATCTAAAAATCACTGAGACTTTAGTCCTTCTCAGCCTCACTCTAGGGAAAACAAACTGCCATATTAGGAGCTGCCTTTGGAAAGGTCCATATAGCAAGAAACTGAATTTTTTATCCCCAGGCCTGTGATGACCTAAAGCTGTGAACAATTGTGAATTTAGAAATAGATCTTCCTGCAGTGAGGTCTCAAAAGGCTTTGGCTCTGGCCAGTGCCTTGCTTGAAGCTCTATGAGAGACATCAAGCTATACTTCACCCCAATTTCTATCCATAAGAACCTCTGATATAATTAATTTTGTTACTTTGAGCTGCTGAATATAATGTATTACACAGAGATAGATAACTAATGAAAAAGGCGTGAAATGGTTATCCAGAAAAATATAAAAGTAAATTAAATGGACTAGGGAATTGTTTTTAGTAAAAATTAATGGATCATAGCAGATTTGTGATGAAGAATTTCAAGTGAGATGGTTTTAATGTGTGTTTATCTACACGTATGAAGATACATATTTAACTAGGCTTCTCTACGACAAATAAATAGGACAAAATGAATGTAGGGGAAAGAAGTTTACAGGTTTAAAAGAAAATTAGTACAATGGTTGATTGTGGCATTTTATTGGCCAGAAGCAAAGTGAGGATATAAAAAGAGAGGAAAAGAAAAATTTTGAAAAATAGATTACAGTCCCTGTGGGGTCAAAACACTTGGATTTAGAATCCTAAAGAAAATAAACTGGAAATACAGACCATGGTGGTCAAAAACGACAAAGTTTGAGATTGAGATTATTCGAGGGGTTGCCTAGGTAGTGGCACAGACTATGATATAAATTGGAAGTTAGTTTCTGAGTATGGTGAAGAACAGGATCATTGAGGAAGAAGATATCTAGAGACTGAGAGTACAGAGGAGAAGATGAATATTAAGATTATTAAAACATCACAGAAAATTAGTTAGATATAGGAAGTGTGAATTAAGAGTAAAAGTATTCAAGAAATTGCAAAGTGACTTACCTATTGATAGAAAACTGCAACAAGAATAGGTAGGAAATGATCTGATCTCATGGAATGAGAAAAAACATTGCATTTTCCAAGAATCTGGATAAGTTTCATCATCCAAAAAGTGTCAGGAAGGACATTTCTAAATGTGTTCATAATAATTCAAAATTTGTTATCATTGAATTATTTGGAACAAAAATACTGAGCAGTTCCCAATCTTCCCAATTTCCTCAAGAAAAATATTTTCTGAATGCTCAAATTGGGGATAATTGTCCTCAATTAGCATCTTATAACTCTCTTGGGGATCTTTACCACTATTTTGGGGGTCTATTGTGTGGTCTGTGCCCTCTGATGACACTCTAAATCTTGTCACTATAAAGACACTGAATGTTGCATTTGAGTCATACATTCAGCATTAGACAGTATTTATAACATATTAGGGGATTTTTAAGTATGGATATAGGAAAATAAAGCTGATTGTTTTCCAGAACACTTTAAAGGAAAACACATAATTTAGTTGTGCACCCTTGAGAGCTATTTCAGGCACTAGGTTTCTACCTGTAACTATTCATTTAATCCTAACAACCCCTGGTATTAGTTCTTATCCTATTATTCCAGATTAAGTAACCAAGAGAGAAATGATTGCTCAACATCACACAGTGAGGAACTGGGAGAGCCAGGATTCAAATCAAAGCAGTTGGACTGGCATTATTTCACCCATCCACTCATTAAAGTCAAATCACATCACAGTGTTAAAAAAGATTTTTTGACATAGGCCTGCACACATCATTTGGGGCTATTAGAAAATAAAGCTTTTGTGAATGGGAAGAGAATGGAGAGACGATAATAGATAATCAAACATTTCATTGATTTCAAAGTGTTTCAACAACCAATGATGAGGCTTTATATATTTCAAACCACCTCAAAGATGCATTAACAGGTGAAACACTGAATAAAAATATCGACATTTCCAGCATCATCAATCCCTGAAAATGAGTCAGCAGGCTTGCAGCAATATTTGGCAATATTTCTAAAATTGATTATTTGAACAAGGGAGGCAACATTAATGAGCTGGACATGCCTAATGATATTTGACTACCATTGAACATATTCTGAGGGAAATGAGGTTAAGATGAAATAAAACTTGTTCCATTTATAATCAAATAAAAGGCTATAGTTTAATATAATATTTATATTAGATTATTTCAGCAAAATAAATTTTAACTTTTTAATATTATTTGAAAATGTAACATTCATCCTTTTAAACTTCCATACATGCTTTTAAATAGAAATTTTATATCTCATCATATGTAATATGGCAGTAAATTTTTTTTTACTGTCCAGTAAATAGCACATAGTTATATTTTCCTCTCATCCCCACATTGTTATCTAAGACTTCATGGAGATTGCAGTTGCCTGATGATATGAAAAGAGGATGGTTTAGATTATTCTAACTTTTCTTCTAGGATTACAAGACAGATATGAGAGACAAATTTATTAGTGATTATGGAATAATTAAGATATCTTATTAAACTACACTGTAGATTACTACTTTCCAAGACCTGTTTTTAAAGATTATTACATGAGAATTGTCTGAAGAAAAGTAGTTTGAAATTCTTAATTTCACTGGAGGCATACAAACATACACAAGAAAGAAAGAAAAAGTGCAGATGATTCTTCAGGATCCCAAATGCTTTTTATGAAACAATGTCTGATTATGTCATTATTAAGTTGTTTTACCACAGCACTAAAATGAGTAATTCAGATTTGTGGTAAATAACTGAAATACCAGCCATAAATTACATAAGCAAATTCATAGGCTTATGGAATATTTTTAGAATTCTAGATTATTTGGAGAAAGCTTGATGCCCTAATCAGAGAACACATCAAATAATGGATAGTATAAATATTAAAAAGTAATAACTAATGATGTTTACAATATACTGATAAATAGAAAGACCTTACAACCACTTGATTTATATTGATAAAGGCAACATGTTTCAGCTTAGGTTCATGATATTTAAGCTCAGATGTAGCTAACACTTCCAGTATTAAACACGTCTTTGAACATTTAATTTCCATTTGCAGTGTATTTCCCCCAAGTAGAGCCTTAGAGTAATTTTGCATATCCTCAGCAGACTTTGCAAACCACCATCATTTCCTTTTATCATTTTTGTCTGAGAAAGCAAAAGATAAATAATATGATAACACTGGTGACAGAAGCAAGGCTTCTTTTATAAGAGTGTGTGTGTGTGTGTGTGTGTGTGTGTGTGTGTGTACTATACATGTATGGATATAAATGTATATACGCTTATTATAAAGCTTTTTTCATATATAAATGAATATAAATAAATACATAATTTAGTTAAAAATAAAGGAATAAATACATGAAAATAGGATAGATGCAAGAAGTAAAAAGAAATTTGAAGAAATATTACCAATAGAAAAATACTAGAAGTTATACAATTATATATGGTATGAAGGTAAAAGGTGTATAGTATTAGAACTGTACTGTCAATTTTTTCAATTGTTTCTTTTGTTTCAACTTCATTGATTTCAGTCTGATTTTAATTATTTCTTGTCTCCTACTGCTGTGGGTGTAGATTTGTTATTCTTTTTCTAGGGCTTTGAGATGTAATGTTAGGTCATTTATTTGTTGACTTTTTCTTCTTTTAAGAAATGAACTCCATGCAATGAACTTTCTCTTAGAACTGCTTTCATAGTGTCCCAGAGATTTCGATAAATTGTATCTGTGTTCTCATTCACCTCTAAATTTTTTAATTGCCTCCTTGAAGTCTTCTGCAACCCCTTGTTCATTTTACCATATTATTTAGTATCCAGGTGTTGGAGTAGCTTTTATTTCTTATTTTATCATTGATTTCTAATTTCATTCCATTATGATCTGAAAGAATGCAGGGTAGTATCTCTATATTTGCTAACAGTTGCTTCTTGGCATAGTATATGATCTATCTTAGAGAAGGATCCATGTGCTGCTGAGAAAAAAGTGTATCTGATCGTGGAAGGATGAAATATTCTGTATATGCTAGTTAAGACTAAGTTATTGATTGTATTATTGAGTTCTATAGTTTCTTTATTCAGATTTTGTTTGGAAGATCTATTCTAGTGGTGAAAGAGGTGTGTTAAAGTCACTCAAAATTAGTTCTCCCCCTATATGTGATCTCATTTCCCTCTCTTGTGGCTTTTAAGATTATGTCCTTATTCTGTATGGTAGACATTTTCATTATAATGTGCCTTGGTGTTTTTACAGTCATCTGATCTATTGTTTCACAACTTAAAACAGAAATTTTGTTAGTGCCCAAGTGCCTAGGTCCTACTTCAAACCTAACATATTAGGATCCACATGATGGGACTCAGAGAGAGGGATGAAATGTGCAGGTCTGGTTAAGAATGTCTAATGGAATATAAATTCCTCATGATATACCCAAGAGAGTGAATTCTAATTTTTAAGAATCATTTAAAATTTATTATTTAGTAATAAAAGCCAAAAATCCTGAAATATTTTCATCATTGCCTGAAAGAATACTGTAGTTTAGATGTTACTCTATTATCAGATGACCATGATGCTGCACATTAATTATATCCTATTCAATTAAAAACAATTACAATTCAGAAAATATCAATATTATGTGTAATAGTTTAGGAATTATGAAAACCCTATTCAACGGAACATAGTGATGGATAGGAATAAAAATCTTGATACAAACGGATTTTCTCCCCGTTATAAGATCTGAAAGCAGGCTCCTTTTTTTTCCCACAATTGCGAGCTAGATGATGACATATTTATCTAACTTTTTTCCAAGTTTTTAAAACATTAGAAAACCATATTTTCCTCTACAATTGAATTCAAACATATATGGCATAGTGATATATTTTATTGCTCCTTTGTGTTTGGCTTAACAGTGCATAGTGGTTAAGGTTAATGTCACTAGACTCAGACCAATTAGCTAGCATCTGCCAATTCATAAACTCATGGAGCTCCTTATTTCAGAGCAGTGTTCTTCTATGTGGACAAGTAGCTATGTTCTCACTCTTCATTCCTCCACATTCATGAATGGCTAAATATACTAAGAACTGTTTAATCACACACCTTGATTTTACTATTTGTTTCCTATTTGAGTCATGAGCAAGAGACATAGTATTGAATAACAGCTATTCTGTCTTGTAAGACTCTTCGAGGCTATGTGACCCCATTTTGTTTACAGCACTGTATACCTTACTTAATTTCTTTTCACCCACCACCTGACCTCAAATTTTTAGTGCTTAGGATGGAATCCACAAGCACTTTACCACACGTTATGGTTTAGATGTGAAGTGTTCCCTAAAAGTTCACATGTGAGACAATAAAAGAGGGTTCAGAGAGGAAATGATTGGGTTGTGAGAGCCTTAACCCAGTCAGTGAATTAATCCCCTTATGGGATTAACTGAGTGTCAATTGGAAGCAGGTGGGGTGTGGCTGGAGGACGTGGGGCATTGGGAGTGTGGTTTTGGGATATATATTTATATTTGGCAAGTGGAGATCTCTTGCTCTGGTTTCTGATCATGTAAGCCACTTTGATCTGACACATTCTTTTACCATGATGTTTGGCCTCATCTCATACCCCAAGGAAGAGAACCAGCCTTCTATGGACAAAGACCTCTGAAACCATGAGTCCTCAAATCAACTTTTCCTCTCCGAAGATTGTTCTGGCCAGATTTTTTAGTAAAAGTAGTGAAAAAGTTGACTAATATAGAAATTGGTACCAAGAAATGTGATCATTGATTTAACTAACCTGACCATGTGGTTCATAAAGTTTGGGAGCATTTTGGAATTTGGGGGAAGAATTTTGAGATTTTTAGCAGAGCAAATTGGAAATGCTTTAGATGTTGTAAGCTGAGCTTAATGGCCAATTCTGGTGGGAGCTCAAAAGACTTATAGGCCAAAAAGATTGTGGACAGTGAAGAGGGTTTAGAGGAAAATAAGGACAACATTGGTAATTGGACTAGAGAGCATTCATGTTATGTTCTGGCTGAGAAGTTGCTGCATTTTGCCCATGTCCTGAGACTTTCTATGAGGCTAATTTTAAAAACAATAAACTACTTCTTTTTTTTCCCCCTTTGGCACTGGGGATTGAACCCAGAGGTGGAAAGCCACAGCCACAGGCTTTTTTTATTTTTTACTTAGACATAGAGTCTTGCTGAGTTGCTCAGGGCTCCCTGAGTTGCTGAGGCTGGCTTTTAACTCACAATCCTCCTGCTTCAGCCTCTTGAGCTGCTGGGATTACAGGTGTGTATCAGGGAGACTGGCAAAAGTGGTGAACTTCTTAATCTGGCAGAAGAAATTTTTGGGCAGCAAAGCAATCAGGAAGTGGCATAGATATAGCTACGGCTTATAGCCAAGTTTATTGTGATATTTAGAAGAAGAAAGCAGAGCAGAAAGATTTGAAAAACTGGGGCTAAGGAAATTGCAGTTGTTAAAGATCCTGGCTTTTAGGGTCTGAGCTATGAAATCAGTTGATATCCTAATCGGCTTACCTCTTAATGTGATCTACTGGGTTTTTTTTTCTTGCAGCTTTTAAATTTCTATTTTTATTCTATGTATTAGGCATTGTCATTATTATGTGTCTTGAACAGAATTTTTTAACTTTCCTATTTGGGTTCCTGTCTCTTGTATTTAGATTTCGACCTTATTCCTAAGATTTGGAAATTTTCTGATATTATTTCATTGAAAAGATTGTGCATTCCTTTCGTTTTTATATCACTGCCTTCATCTAGATAATTCCTAGATTCTTAGACTTGGTCTCTTAATGTCATCTCAGATTTCTTGAATTTTCATTATTTCAGCATCATTTCTTTATTGACAACTTTATTTCCAATACCAGGTGTATGTGTGTGTGTGTCTGTCTGTCTGTCTGTCTGTCTGTCTGCCTGTCTGTTGTCTTCAGGACCTGAGAATCTGTTTTCAAAATGGTCTAATCTATTGGTGATGCTTTCAACTGAACTTTTAATTTGACTTATTCAGTCTTTATTTCCAGGATTTCTGTTTGGTTCTTTTTCAGAATCTCTGTCGCTTTATTGAAATGATCTTTCACTTTCTGTTTTTTCTCAGCTGATTCCTTACATTTCTTTATAGCTCAATGGACATTTTTTTCATTATTTAAAGAATGCTTTATTAGTTTCTGTAATCAAACCCACATAAATGGGAACTTACATATTAAATACAGTGCATTACCCCTGTACAAATTGAAAAAAAAAATTAAGTTCAACATTTCTAGACCAATATGGTTTTTAATTTCTGTATAATGCCAACTCAACATGGTAAACTGGGATACTTTTTCCAAAGTAGATAGCACAGCTAAAGTTTCCAAAAATTCAAATTATATATATAAAGACCAATAATGGTAATATGTTATGCATCAATAGCAGCAACAGCTTTTCCAGGTTCTACAGACATCTGAACAAAATTATAGAGACACCCAGCACACATCATTAAAAGGGCCAGGGGGAGGGGTAAAAAATAAAAATCAAAACAAAACCCGAGAAAACAGCAAAGTTCTGTCAACGGGCATTTTAAGTATGAATTTTCCAAATTACTTCTCCAATATTTCCTCCACTGTGGTGTCAACTTATTCCAGAACATTATTGGCCATAGATCACCCAGCATCACATCAAACAGACCAGAATACCTGTACCTTAGACTAACATATTCTGCACACTCTGAAATATACACAGGATACCCTATACTGAATTAAATAGCATTGGATACAGTGTTGCCTCCAGGAGCACACACAAGAGTATAGCCCTGTAACAGGGAATTACTAGGCCACTAAGTCACAGACAAATTAAAGAACATCTCCTTTGACCAGACAGAAAGCTAGTAGGTACCTATAAAAACCAAAGATCAAAGGGGACCTCCTAGAATTATATTAGAGTCGAGGAGGTGTAGGGCTGCTGTCTCTGGAGTGCACAGGTCACAGGTCAGTGGGCTTGTGTCTAGGTTCACTAGTTGGTGGTCGTTGTCTCTGGGGTGCTCCTCTGTAATCCCTTCTTTGAGGTTTTATGTATGCAGTTCTCAGCTAGCTGTTTGGGGTGATCCTTGGGAATTTTCTTCTGTGGGTTCAAGCATTTGAATGAAAATTGAGTTAACTGGCAACACTGAGTCTTGCAGCTGTGGACTTTCCTAGAGGTGGTGGAGCACAGGATCTACTTCCCTGTTTGCTATGGATTTCTCACTAGCCAGTTCTTATTCCTCAATCCAGTGACCCGAGTCTGCAGGCTTGGATGGTGCTATGCTGCTTCTGCAGGCAGTTTCTGTTAGGTGCAGTGGCACAGGATGCAGGGCTCAGGGCTGTAACATTGAATGCTACGGAATGCTGTGTGCCTCCTCCCCTCCACAGGGCCTTACTTAAAGTGGCATAGAGCTTGGTGGCCAACAGCAAGTCTAGGACCAGTGTTTGCAGGCTCTCTGTTGGTGATCTTGATACAGAAGCTTCCAATGGTGCAATGTATTGGTAATGTTTTAAACTGAACTTTTAATTTGACTTTTTCAGTCTTTTTCCTAGGATTTCTGTTTGGTTCTTTTCAGAAATGTAGATCATCAGTGTACTACCCCTGTGACTCGTATAGGGGTTAATTGGCTTACCTGCATCTGAACTTCTACTGCCCATTGCTGTGAATCACAGGTGCCTGATCCCTCTGCTGGGATGTCTATGGAGCAGTGCTGTTTAAGCACTTAATGGCTGTCTGTAACTGGGTACACTGCAGGGACAGGCTCTTTGTTGGTCATCTGTGGCATGGAAGCCTCTTCCCTGTCTAGTGCGGCTCACTGTGGTTTTACCCATCATCATGGTGGGGGTATGAGGTCAGTTGACCTGTCTTTGCCTGAGTTTCTGGAGAATCTGTGTGGGGTGTTGGGCTGGAGTTAGCACTCCCCAGCAGTGATTAGCTCTAGGGTAAGTTCCACCACACTCACTTGTTAGAGGTGTAGGGGGAGGGGATTTAAGTAACTTTCAGTGAACAGTGATCCCTCTACAAGTTCCTTCTAGTTGAATTACTGAGACAGCCCATTTCAGAAGTATTCCCTCTGGTTTTATTTGTTATTATCTGAAGACAGGGAGAAACTGTTGATGTAACTTCTAGGGAAGCTGGCTAGATACAAAATGGCTGCCCTCCCTAGCACAGGTTTCAGTCCACAGTTTGGGTTAAATTTTGTGATCAACTTCACTCTCTTGGCTGCCCCTATTCCCTTTTGACTTAGTCTGCTTTTGTTTTACTCTGCTGATATGGAAGCAAACGTATGGGCTTTTTCTCCTTTCTCTCTTTGTAACCTGACCCTCTTCTGGTCAGGGTTTGGGGTCAAGGAATTCTGTCCTTATTTTCTGCTCTGGTAAGCAAATGCCAAGTCCCTTCAAATCTCAAACTGTCCAATACTGAGTTTTAGAGTATGACTCTATCACCCACCTTTCTGGTCAGCTATTCTTTCACTGCTTCCTTTCTGGGCTAAGGAGGGGTCAAGAGTCGCAGCCTAGATCCACTACACCATCTTCATTTCCTGGTAATCTATTTTTTGAAGCAATGCCTTTTCTTTCTAAATTTGGAGTTAGACTTCATCAATATCAATCCCAGTAGCAACATTTTCAAGACTTCATGAAAATTTATTGTACTCTTTTCTAATATAATGAGAAAAAGCACTTTCCAGTCACAAAGCTCTTTCTTATATATGCCAAGAACTAAATCAGATTCTTCACAATATTAATTTATACAAATAAATTGTAAAGTATCTAAAAGATGGGATAATTACAGAGATGTTATCTTGTTAATCAAAAGATGATTTTACTTCCTGTTTTAAGAAAGTGTTTGTCATTTTATTTATTAGGAGCTATATTTACAATCTTCTTGAAAGTAATATAACTTATAACTGTTTATAAAAATAATGAAAGTTTAAATAAAATTTAGTTCACCAAAAATTTCACTGTACTTTCCATAACACACTGTGTTCCTTTAAAGACTTGTGAAACTTTTCAAAAATAGCATTCTCAGCATCTGGGAAAAGTAGATTGCCAACTAACAAAAGCCAAGCATATACTTCATCTTTTCTTTTTTGTCTCTTTTAGCAAAGCTATCAAACCAGACCATTCATAATGCATGTGATTCTCTTAAAGAGATTCACATCTATAGTGTTTGCAATGAGAGCTATTCATTATAAAGGTAATGCCGAGTCACAGTATTTAGAGTACCATTTTAATCAGTTGTCTTGTGCTTCAGTAATTCTTTTTGAGCCATTTGACATAACTGTAAATCATGATTATAATATTAGGTAAATTGTATAAACAAATATTTAGCCAAAAAAATCCATCAATACCCAAATAACGTAAAAGATAAGTTAATATAATAGTATCACATATGAAAAATTAATGCATATTCACTGTTTTAAAATAATTTAAGTATTCAAGAATTTCCATGAAAATCATAATCTTATATTTGGAATTTGGAATGATGTTTAAAATGTTTAGTTTTCCTTTCTCCTGAAACTAGCATGTTGCTTCAGGATTCCTCAATTATCGCCAAGGACAAAAGGTTCCAAAACTTTGAAAAACACAACTGTAACATATGTTCAAATTTCTTTTGGTTATTTATCATCCTAAATGGAATTTTTGATGGCCCAATCTTTCCACAGGTGGCTGAGAAAGTGCAATTGTATCTTTTGGTTTGTATTACAAATGTTTATTAAGATGTGCCCAGAGGTCCAGATCATCAAACATTATTCAATTTTAAGATTTTATAAGTGTCATGCAATTTACCTGTTTCGTTACAATCCTCTCTATGAGAGTTCATGTAAAAATTATGGAGGTGCTCACATTGATTGCTCTAGGATTATTAGTTATGTTTAATACAAGTTTTTAGAAGACCTTTTATGTGTTTTGTATTCTAGATGGAAAATGGAAAAGCTGGATTCAATAATCCTGTGAAGACAGGCCTCTAGGAATACTTTAGTGGTTGAACAAAGATGTGACATTGTGTAATATGGTTTTTGATGATTCAGTAACATATTGCCAACCATTGATATTCTTTAAAAACCTCACAAGTTACTATAAAAATGAATACATATAAAGACAATTTGTCTTTTTTCAATTAAAAATTAGTTTCCTCCCAAGTCCGTGTGTATTTACTTTCTTTCTGGATGGTGAGGGATCTTTAATCAAACACTCTGAGATTCACATTACCTTTGCCTAAACTCCTTTTCTAAAGAGTTAGCTGATCAGACTAGCAGAAAAATAAGGGTGACAGAAAACTGGAAGCATTGAAAACATAAGAAAAAATGACAAAATAATTTGACATTTTAGTATACTTTTACCCAAATTTTATCTTGAGGAAATCATAGCTCAGACATTTTTACCCACACTTCATAGCTCAGTAATGTTTTTTGCATGAGACAGGAAACTTTTTTACTTATTTATTTATTTATTTATTTAGGCACCAGGGATTGAACCCAGAGACATTAACAACTGAGCCACATCCCCAGGGCTTTTTATTTATTATTTTGAGAAAGGATCTCACTTAGTTGCTTAGGGCCTCGCCAAGTTGCTGAGGCTGGTTTTCAATTTCCAGTCCTCCTGCCTCAACCTCCCAAGCCACTGGAATTGTAAGCATGCAAAACCATGCCCATCTAGAAAATTATTCTTTCTTGATAAAGTACTTATGGCCTCTGGGACTTTATTCAGCCCTGTACCCTCCTCTGCATCATCACTGCCCCGACCTTCTCTTATAAGTTTCTCAAGGAAAGATTCAAAGGTAATAAAATAATACATAAAAAGATGTTTCACTCTATTTCATCATGAAAGATTGTTTTTGAAGGTGTTTTTTTTTTTAATTCAGAGACATTACTTTCACACACATTTGGTGTTTCAACAGGCAAAATATAAAGTCTGGAAACCTCCTTCTAATTGGTGCCAGAAGAATAAATCTGACTTATGAATCTTTAGTAATGAGACTTATAAAAGCTAATATACTGGATCATTGCTGGCTCTCTCCTAATGGTAACTTGCTATGCTATCCATGAGACCATGATGCAAATATATTTTAAATTTCTCTTTTAATTTTCCAGTGGCTTCATTCATTCTGAAAGTAAATGTAATATTTTAAAACAGCCAAATCATTTGAACATGAGCCTCAAGAATTAACAAGGCATTAACTATCTTGGGTCAAAACAGAAGTATGCTACAAGGTGATAAGATTAATTTTCTTGTGTGGCATATCTGACTCAAACAAACAATTGTTAAACAGAATTTAATATAAATAGATGATAGAGAGATGATAAGTAGATAGAAATATTTCTCAACACTGCCAACATTGCTGAAAGATGTATATTGTGCAATGATATTCTGTGTATGTTTACTTTTTAAAACCAATATTATTACTGCATAATCAGATTCTTCAACCATTTTCTAGATTTTAGTACATGTGAATTTCCACCAAGTTATGGCTTACAAAGAGAAGAAAATATGAGTCCTCCGCCATGGAAGGTTTGTTACCTATAAGCCCAAATGCCCTGGCACACATCCACAAAGATTTGTTTATTTCAAACATCAAACTATGAGCTAAATGATTCATAGCTTACTAAGAAATAAGAACACAATGACTCCTCTAAATATATATTTTTTTACTTTCTGGATGTTTTTGTCAAAAGAATATTTTTCCAAGAAGAAGAACAACAAAAACACCAAGAGCATTATCAATTTTCAAATAATTAGTTAAAATATAACTGATGCTACTCCCTGGTATTTTGAATAAATATTTAAAATATTTAAAACTGTATTACTTGAAAAAGCATAAAAGAGTAAAAACTTAATTCTCTTCATTTTCCACAAATTCACTAAATAAGTGAAACAGTTGGACTGTCTGTTCTGCGTCTTAAGGACTTAAAATAATATTATTTGGCCTAGAAATGGTTTTAAATGGTGAGTTAGCCTATCCTCAGGTCAATAACAAAAACTATAATTTCTATAAGCATTCTGTATACTTATAAATAAATATAAAGCAAAATGTGACCACCTTAGAAAATACTCAGGGAAGATGAGTTTTTATAATTAATAATTTATTTTTTAATCCCAAGAACTTCATTTGGAGCAGTTTATACTCAGGAGATTCGGTCCATATATGGTGATGGTGATAAAACTGACATTTTTTAGGTATTTTGAAATGTAGAAGATAGAGATATTGAAGTACAGGTCAAGAAGAATTCATAGGCCTCAGTTTTGAGGCAAAAATTAAATTTCTGAAATGTATGCATTTGAATTTTGGTATCTTCACCTTCCTGAACCCCAGCTCAAGGAAGTAAAATATTATGGGCAGCATTAGTTGAGATGAATCATTCATCAGTAAGGACTCTCTGCCCAGGCATCTGTGTTGGCAGCTGCCAACACCACCTTTCCTCAGCACTTCTGAAGGGAATCTGTCCAGCGAACCTGTTTGGTATTCAGAACAGAATAGTCTTTGAAGAACTTTATGTACTCCCCAAAGGCTGTTTTTCATTCTCAATCCAAAGGACCTAAACTTTCTGGCAGATATTTACTTTAATCTTTTCAGTCTGCTGTGGACTACTGCAATTACCACATGTACAAAGTAATAGAAAAGTAGTCTTTTGCTTGTTTCACCTGTATTTATTGACTTTCATTTCAACTGACTGCCCAACTATACATGTATTGTTCATTTTCAGACACATTCTCTCTCTCTCTCTCTCTCTCTCTCTCTCTCTCTCTCTCTCTCGTTACTCTTCCCCTTCATTACTAATAATTTTCACATTTCAATTAACAGCACTCACACACCTAAAAATCATATGGTTGATTGCAAAGGAAATAAGGTCATTGCAAAGCAGAGATGGAGAAGGAGTACTCTCTTTTACTAGCAGTTAAAAAAAAAAAAAAGCAACAGGAGCCTAACATTCTATCAACAAGAACTACAATTTCTTCTTAGAAGAGTCAAATTAAACACATTTATTTGTTCAGCTTTTGATGGATATATGGGTGTTTTCAGAAGCATCAAGGTCGAGTATGCACATGCTGTAATCAGACGTGCAGTACTGAACAATCTTTTCAGGGGTTGCTTTTTACTCCCAAGTATCAACAAATATTTCAAATTATTTTGGAAATAAAATATCCATACTTTTAGAGAGTTCCACTCCACAATGGGGAAAAAAATTAGTCGACCCTGAGAACTGGTGTACACTTTAGCCAGAAAAATAAGGAGAAAGCCAGCAGCCACAATCACAACTCAAAAACTCAAATGCATCTCCTGTCCCATTCAGGAAAGGGGCAAGACTGAAGGACAAGCATGTCAATAAAAGCTTATTAGTGATGATAAATCACTGGGTTCCTGAGTAGGACTGCACTCATTTACAATTTAAATTTCTCAATAAGAAATTAATTTACTTTCTAATCTTGTGATGTATTTGGTCATAGTTCTATTTCCCTTGAAGAATATCCAACATTATCTTTTAATAATATTAATTACCCTCTAAAAACAATTAAAAATGCATATTCTGTTTTCAACAGAAAAGTAGAAGCCACAAAGAATTATTTCATAAATAAGAAGCCAATCTCTTAAAGGGTAACAGCAGCCTGCTGACATTGTTTGCAATCTTTGCACAAGTAGGACAAAAACAAATTATCTTTTCAGGTCCAGGGAGTTCTGAGTTTCTTTCCACCAGTGACAGTGATCAGAATGCCAAACAAAATGGTGGAGATGTGGTTATCTGTGTTAGTCGCCCTTTGTCACTATTAACCCAATGCCTGAGAAAAATACCTTAGAAAAAAGCTTTTATTTTGGCTCATGGTTTCAGATGTTTTAGTCCATGGTCCACTGTCTCCATTGCTTCCGTCTGAGATAAGGCAGAACATTATGGCAGAATGGTGAGACAGTGAGAGAGAGCAAGGAAATGAGCAAGGACAAGAAGGACCAAACCATGACACACCAGTAGTGACCTGCTTTCTCCAACTCTGCCCTATAGCCTACAGTTTCCATCATCTCCCAGTAGTCCATTCAGCTATCAATGAATTAATCCACTGTGGAGATCATAGACTCATCATCTAATGACTTTCCCCAAAGCCCCACCTCTGGACATTGCTGCTTGGGTCCAAGTCTTCTTCAACACATAAGTTTTTGAGGGACACATTCTATCCAAACCATTACACATCTAACTCATCTTGCATCCTTGACTAGAGTCAGAAGGAGAAAACAAGCTGCCAGGTAAGCCTCATGTTCCTAAGTGTAAAGTTACCCCTTTCATTTGTTTTCCTTACCTTGGAAGCATCATTCTTTTCTGTGACACAAAACTTCTAAATTTCCACTCTAGATCTCCCTGCACTACCACCAAAGGTAGAGTTAATAACTGGTAACCTGCCTTTTATTAATGTTTTCTTCATTTAAACATGGTTTTATTAATTATAGTACCATTTAAATAAAGCAGGTTTCCTTTTGGCAGAACAGGTAGACTATAGGGGATACAGCTTGGAGCAAAAACTTTACCTTTTTTTCCTACATATTATTTCTGGCTTCTTGATTGCCTCTACACACTCAGCCAAGGCATGGAAATTGATCTTCGATTGCTCTTGTCATAGTCTCTCTCTTTTACTCTCTACTTTCTCATTCCAGGTCCTCAACTCCTTGGTTTACTTGTGCAGTTATTTGGTCTCCATGCTGTCTCATTAATTTAACAGCCTCTGTGATGAGTTTTCTTTACCCTGTATAACGGATCCCCACCCACCCACCTGCTCTCTCTGATAAATATTTCCCAATTAAAATTCATCAAAATATCCCCCTCAAAAATTACATAATTATTCATTTTTCTTTTGATAATACTAAAATGCACTGAAGATTAAAGAATAAATTAATTAGGTACTTAATTTGCAGACACAAATCTATGAGGTATTTAAAAAAAATAAGGATTAGCCTTGTAAAGGAGGAGAATTAAGAGTTAACAGCAATTGAGGAAAGGACAGATTTTGTAGGTCCCTGTTCCCAGTTTTCCTGTAGGTGCCAACAGGACAATCCCCATTCTAGGAGGCATCCTACAGGTTCTTTGGTAGTGCAGATTGTGGCAACTTCCTTCATTAACAAACAAAAGGGAATGATAAAGAGAAAATAATGCTATGATAAGGAATAAATAAGTGCCTTTTTTTAGAAATTTGACTTCTTTATACTGAGGATAATAATGGGGAAACCAGATATAATATTAGTTAAAATCAGATTTCAATGTAATGAGATCTTGTATTCAGGCAAGTTACTCAATTTTTATAAGCCTCAGTTTTATCAGTTTTATCATGTATAAAATGAGGATAGTAATCTGTTTCTTTAATAGGACTGTTGTAAAAGTTAAATAGATATCTAGTAAAGCAATTGCCACAGCTCACATCAGCTGCTTAATATCCAAATAATTATATTTTTGTAAAAACATATGTGTAAAAAGGTTAAAAATAACATTAACAGCTAGGTGTAAATCAATAGGAAATTGTCTAATAAACCTGGGTTCTTATCAACCTTTGTAAATTCTTGGTATCATGTTAATCTCTAGTACTACAGGAAGTTTAAACAGCACTGCCACTTTTTTAAGGGACTATAGAACAACAATTTGTGATTGAAACAGATCATCTGCCTCAGAATTGCAAAGCAGATCTAGTTCAGTATTTGGAGAATAAAGTATATTTTTAACACTTTGAAATATAAAACATTAACAGAGATGATATGTTATACAGCATTTAATTATGCTCAGTAAAAGAAATACCAAAAGTATCCACAGCCTTTCTCTGACACATAAAATACTTTATTTAATACTTTTCAGATGGTATTAGTGATACTAATTCCAGTGCAGAATAAGCTATAATTATTTTTTAATTTTATTTTTATTGTGAATTGACAATTTAAAATAGTGTATATTTATGGGATGCAATGTAATGTTATGATTTGTGAATACACATGGAATAATTAAATGAAACTAATTAATATACCTCAAATATTTATCTTTGTTAGTGATGAGAACATTTTAAAGTAGCTCTGTTAGCAATATTTAAATGTACAATACACTATTCCTAACAGTATCTCCATTCTGTTAAATAGAACATATAAAAATAATAACATTCCTCCATGTCTGAGACTTGGACCTTTTATTCATCATCTCTGGATTCTGTCCACTCCCCAGATTCTCTAACAATTTTACTCACTGTTTCTATGCATTTATTGGTTTTAGATTCCACGTATAAGTGAGATGCTACAGTATCTGTCTTTCTGTGCCAGGCTTATTTCACTTACCACAATATTTTCTGATATTCTAGAGGTGACAAAATTTCCTCCGTTTTAAAGGCTGAGTAGTTAGTATTCCATTGTGTGTATATACCACACTCTTCATCGATTCATTTATTGAGACTGAGTCTCTAACCTGACTTTTGTGACTAGTGCTAAAATGAATGTGAAAATACAGACATCACTTCAACAAACAAATTTCAAATCTTTGGGGTAATACCCCAAAGAGGGATTATTGATAATCTGTTAATTCTCTTTTATAGTTTTTGAAGTACCTCCATTTTCTATTATGGCTATACTAATTTTGATTCCGACCAACAGTGTACTGGAGTTTCCTTTTCTCCACCCCCTCAGATACTTGTGATCTTTCATTGTTTTGATAAAAGTCATGTGAGAGGCATGAAATTTACTTTTGTAGTTTTAGTTTGTACTTCCCTAATGATCAGTAATGTTGAACATTTTTCATTTGCTTGTAAACCATTTGTATGTCTTCCTTTGTTGAATGTCTATTTGGGTCTCTTTGTTTTTACTGTTGAGTTGTTTGAGTTCCTTATATATCCTAGACATTGACCCTTTTTCAGATGTATGTATGGTTTGCAAATATTTCCTTCCTATCCATCAGTTGCCCCTCTACATGTTGTTCCTTTGCTGTAAAGAAGCATTTGAGTTGATTTAATATCATTTGTTTATTTTTTATTTTGTTGCCTATACTTTTGCTGTCAGATCACAAAACCTGTTGCTCAAACCAATGTTACATAGTTTTTCCCTAGATTTTCTTCTAGTAGTTTTACAGTTTCTGGTCTTATGTTTAACACTAATCCATTTTTAATTGATACACAGAATGTATATTGTTGGTGTTGGGTAGAATTTCAATACACGTCTGTTAGATCAGTTTGGTGTGAACTGCTAGTCAAGTCTAATGCTTCCTGATTAATTTCTGTCTGGGAGGTTTGTCCTTTGTTGAAAGTAGTGTCTTGAGGTATTAGAATTTGTATTAGAATCTCTCTCTCTCTCTTTTACATGCTTTAATATATGTTTTTTATGTTTAGGTGAACAGATCTGAGGCACATATGTGTTTATACTTCTTATATCCTGCTGACAAATTGATATAATCTCCTTCTTTGTCTCTTTTTAGTTTTTTACTTAAATACTGGTTTGTCTTCTATAAGTATAGCTACCTCTACTCTGATTTGTATTTGTGTGGAATATCTTTTTCCAACCCTTCACTATTAATTCATATGTGCCTTTAAAAATAATGTGAGTCTAGGCCCCACAGAGGCTGGTGTGAGTGTATCTGGGCCACAGGGCTTGACCTCCCACAGAAGTTGGAATTCACAATAGCTAAATTGTGGAACTAACCTATATGCCCTTCAATAGATGAATGGATTTTAAAAATGTGGCATATATACACAATGGAATATTATTCAGCAATGAAAGAGAATAAAATCATGGCATTTTCAGGTAAATGGATGGAGTTATAGAAGATAATGCTAAGTGAAGTTAACCAATCCCCAAAAAACAAATGCACAAAGTTTTCTTTGATATAAGGAGGCTGATTTATAGTGGGATAGGAAGGGGGAACATGGGAGGAATATATGAACTCTAGGTAGGGCACAGGGGTAGAAGGGGAAGGGAGGGGGCATGGGGTAATTAATGATGGTGGATTGTGATGATCATTATTATCCAAAGTACATGTATGAGGACACAAATTGGCATGAGTATACTATGTATACAACCAGAGATATGAAAAATTGAGCTCTATATATGTAATAAGAGTTGTCATGCATTCTGCTGTTATATGTAAATAAAAAACAAATTTAAAAAATAATGTGAATCTTGGGGCTGGGGTTGTTGCTCAGTGGTAGAATACTCGCCTTGCAAGTGCGAGACCCTGGGTTCCATCCTCAGCATCATATAAAAATAAATAAGTGAAATAAAGATATTGTGTCCAACTACAATTGAAAAATAAATATTAAAAAATAATAGGAATGTGACTCTCTTGTAGGCTTTACATATAATTGGATCTTATTTTTTTTTAATATTTATTTTTTAGTTTTCAACGGACACATCTTTGTTTGTATGTGGTGCTGAGGATTGAACCCGGGCTGCATGCATGCCATCCAAGCACGCTACCACTTGAACCACATCCCCCAGCCCCTTCTCCTAAGTTTTATAGTAACCATTTCTTTACATTTTCAGTGTATATCCATATACTTTAGACTTGTCAATTTTTTTATATGTGATATTTCCTTAAGTCTTTTAATCTGTGCATTTCTACTCCATCACTTTCTTTACAATCTATCTAGTAAAGTCCAAAGCCATTTGATCTGGGCATTGTTGATTGCACACTCATGGTATATATCAGCATATTCCTCTCTCTCCTCTATTTCCTGCAAATTGACTGCCAGATCCAGGGATTTGATCCGATTCTTGAATTATTGCTGTTTTGTTTTATTCTTATTTTTTAATCCATTCAATCACTCTCTTTTTGTAAGAAAATATAATCCATTCATATCTAAGGAAATTATTAATAGTACTTATACAGAGATTTTATTCACCACTTTCTGATTGTTTTTTAGGTTCTTTGTTTCTTTTCCTCTCTTGTTTTCTTACTTTGTGTTTCAGTGGTTTTTCTGCAGTAGAGTTTTTTCATCAGCTTTTTTACTTCTGTGACTAAAAAAACCAGACAAAAACAATCAGATTATTAAAAGTTTATTTGAGACTCGTAGTTTCAGAGATCTTAGTCCACAAACGATTGGCTCCATTCTTTGGGACCTGAAGTGAGGCAGGACATCATGGAAGAAGAGTGTGGTAGAGGAATGTGGCTTAGGAAATGGCAGCAGGAAACAGAGAGAGCCTCACCTCATCAGGGACAAAACATAAACCCCAAAGTTAACCCCCAATGATCCACCTCCTCCATCTGCACCATACCTGCCTACAGTTATCACCCAGTTAATCCTTATCACGGGATTAATGAACTGATTGGGTTAAGATTCTCATAACCCAATCATTTGAGCTCTTAACTTTCTTCATTGTCTCACACATGAGCTGTTGGGGGACACTTTATATCTAAACCATAACATTCTACCTTTCACCTCCAAAAGCTCATGCACATTTAACAATGCAAAATATACTTAGTCCATTTCCAAGAGTTCCCATAGTCAACAGTTCCATCACTGCCAAAAAGTTCAAGTCCAAAGCCCCTGTAAAAATCAAAAGTTACATATGACCAATATACAAAGGCACAGAGTATACATTTCCACGCAAAGAAGTAGAGGCATAGAAATAATGGATGGGACCAAAGCAAGACTGAAATCCAACAGAGTAAACCAATCCTGTACCTTCATGCCAGAATCTGGGGCACACGTGTCATTGTGATGTTCTCTCCAAAGGACTTTTGAATGGTTTTGCTTGCTGAAGCTCAGGTAGCCTCTCTCCTGGCTTGTTTCTGCTCAATTCCTGCAGCTTTCCTTGGCAAAGGAAATTAATTAATTAATTAATTAATTAATTAATTTTGGGGTCTCAACTGCAGCTTCAGCTTCTTTCTCACATCTTCACACATCACCCTTTTGGGAGTAGCCCTCAGGAATGCCAAAGCTACTGTACTTTGCCAGGCCTCCCAAGCCTTCTTTGAAATATTGGTAGAAACCTCCATGACCCCCTAATTCAACATCCTGCAGAATCCACACCATGTGATTAATGCCAAGATCTGCCACCATCAAGTCTCCTGGGACCATGGCTTCAGACTTGTTTGAGTGCCTGGGTTGTGAACATGGTGAAACAACTCCTAAGTCAAAGACAGGGTGTCCCACTGATCTCTTCTCAAGGGAATTTTTACTTTTACACCTTTCAGCCTAAGATGGGTGTGGTCTTGTCAATTTCTGAGATACCTTCAAGCCATCTTTCCTATTGTCTCTGGGCAAAGTATTTAGCACTTCTTTAGTGGCTGTAATATCTTTAACAACTATATACATATTCCTTAGTTCCAGTTTTACAGTTTTGTAGCCAAATATGAGTTTTTACAATAAACTTGTCTAAAAGTTACCAGAGATACACATTCCACCCGCTAAGCCTGTGCTGTCTAGATATTTACTCTGCCAGATTGTCTATCACCTTTAAATTTAGCCTCAAAGAAAATCTCAGGAAATGGACCAAATGTAAACAACTTCATAACCAGAATATAACATGATGGCCTCTAATCCAATTTCCAGAAGAATCCTCATTCTGTTCTGAAACTTCATGAGTTCCATCTTTGCTGTCCAATTTTATCTGGTCTTCTGAACTTCCACCAGAATTGCCCATTAAGCTCTGCTTACAACAACCTAAAGCTTTTCCAGCTTGCATATCTAAACATCTCAAAATTGCTCCCACAAATTCCAAAAGGCTCCAAAATCTTCTAAACCACTTGTGTAGGTTAGTCACAGCAATAACTGTACTTCAAGGTGCCAATTTCTGAGTTAGTCAGCTTTTTCTCTGCTATAACTAAAAGTCCCACCAAGAACAATTCTAGAGGAGAAAAAGTTTATTTTGGGCCTCACAGCTTCAGAGGTCTCAGTCCATGGTTGGCTCACTCCATTGCTCTGTGCTGGAGAACAGGCAGAATATAATGGCAAAAGAATGTGGCAGAGGAAAGCAGCTAAAACATGGCACCAGGAAGCTGAGAGAAGGAGAGGACCTTGAACAAAATAGTCACACCCCCAATGACCCAACTCTTCTAGCTATACCCCAACTACCTACAGTTACCAAGTAGTTAATCCCTCTCAGGGAATTAATGCACTGATTAGGTTAAGACCTTGTTAATGCAATAATTTCACCTCTAAACTTTCTTGCATTGTCCCACACATTGCTTTTGGGAGACACCTCTTATCTAAACCATAGTAGAAGCTTTGAATACTTTTTATTTTTGTTTCGTAATTCTACTAAAGATTTCTGCTTTGTGGCTACCAAATGGCTTCTGGCCTTAGCCTAGTTAATGCTAATAACAATGTAACTTTGATTGCACAAGAGTTTAAACTTTTATTCCCCCCCACACACGCACATTTTCTATTTTTAAATCAGAATTTGCATCATTTTGTTCTGGTTTGTGGATAGTTCCTAGTTTAAGTGTCTGTGGGGACTAGTAGGGACTTCCTATTTCATCATCTTGTTGATATTGCCTCCACACTGACTCTCTCATAACTATTCAACTAAGAATTACATTGGTAAATGCACTAAAGTAATAAAACATGATAATAGCAAATTAAATCTTGCAAAAATCATCAGAATTATAACTAACATGATAGATATACATCCAGAAAGGAAGCACACATCCACAGATGAATCTTCTAAATTGAACATAGAGTGGGTCAACAAATGTTGAGTCACAGAAAACAGTTCTGCATTGTCCACATACCCACTTAGGTCCATCTTTCCTTTTTAAATGCTCAGTGTTTAAAAGCATTAAAATAGTACCAGATGGTTAGGGTGAAAGTTAATTTAGTAGGCTTTAAATATTGAAGATCTCACTTAAATGTCATAATGGGAAAAATTTTCAAAAAACATGAAATTTAAAGAAAACATTTGTCACAGTAAAACAAAAATGACTAATGTCTATAATAAGTTCCTCTTAGAAATAATTTTTGAAAAGGGTAAAAGAAACAAAATGACAGAAATATGGGCAAAAATATATGAAAAATGAGTTTACATGAAGGGAAAGTGAATAGTTTGAAAACATGAAAATATGATTGATAATTTTTAAATTATTGAATGGTCAAATATGATGATGGCCAGTATTGATCAGCTTATGGAGACAAAGGTACTGCCACCTAACTTTTGTGGAAGGGTAATGCAATTTGATCTGTGTTCATCTGATGAAATGTTGTTTCATAATGTTGTACTTAAAAAGGAGACCAGTATCTTAGACACATATATTTAGGATTTACTGAAATATATTCATGCAAATAATTTTTGATAAGTACACATATTGAAATAAATTTAAAAAACAAATAATATCAGTTTAATTTAGATTTTGTAACATCAATTTATAAAATCCCTTCTGCTATAGGATGTTAAACCAAATCCTCATGGATCAAGGAAGGAATCTTAAGAGGACACTGTCCATGCTCAACTTCCAGTCTGAATCCTCAATGAAAGACGCTCTGTTCTGATTTTGAAAACTGCCAACAGCCGAGTGATTTCACAACTTTCCTCAGGTGGCAACCACTTCAGTATTTAGTCACATTTCCCTCAAGTAGTTCTTTCATTGTCTCACCTAATTCCTTCCTTGTACTTCCTCCTCTTCCTTATCCCCCCCCCTACTTCTTTTATTCCTCTTCTTCCACAAGAGCATTACATTTGTTCAAGTCACTTTACCTGGATTGATACAGAGAAGGAGCTCTTAACTAAATGAAGAGAAAAGTTAGAGCCACTTTAGCCATACAAATCTGAGTACAAAATTCTGACTATGAAAGTTCAGCATATCCGGTGGCATATAAAAATGATAAAACATTTTTAGTGTTTTGTTGAAACTAAAGCAAAAAAGCACAATATGGTTCTCATCAATGAAGTCTTGAGTTGTTCTATTGGAGTTTCTGAACTTTTAAATCCATAAATATTCTGCTGCTAATTAAATCACATTATTTATTTCTCCCTCACTCCTCTTAATTTCTTAATTCTGTTTTAACATTTCTCTTGTTATTCCCTTGATTTCCTTAGTCGTTTGCTATTCATTTCTCCTTCTGTGTCTTAGCTTAAAGAAATTATTATTAATGGATATGTTACCCACTGACAGTTTTAGAGCATATCATTTAGATTTTCTGTGCCTCTCGTTTTTCATTTTCTAAAACTTATCTTAATGGCATTGACCACCAGACCTCCCTAAGCAGGCTATGAAACTCATTACTGTTGATAAGACATATAACTATTATTTTGGGTAAAGATATTCATGGCTTGCATCTTTTATACTATTTTATTATATTCCAAAGAGTTTTCTTTTTTATGCTAAGAAACAAAGTCATTCCTTGACATTTTAAAATGTATTATTTCACTTTGAGACAGTTTTCTCCTAAACAAATAAATACAACTAAACAGTCTTATATCTAAGATGGTAATAGAATATTATCATAGAAAACAATTATCTAAAACAAAGATTTTTCAAGTATGTTTGCTGTAAATGACCATTACTGCTCAAAGGAGTATACTCAAAGGAGTATAGACATCATTATGATTGAGAGAAAAGTGGATAAAGGGTGATTCTACATCTTGGCTGAGTAGCCTCATAGAATTGTGAGAGCTTTATTTTGAATAATAGGGCAGCTATTGGAATAATAGGGTCTAAGGTGTGTACTGGAGGTCTAGCCTGAGTTTGCCATGTACAGTATAAAGTGAATTTCTTCCAGTGTGCTTGGATTGGAAGATAGCTCTTTCTGCCTTAAGCCCAATTAGATTTTTCACAACTATATTCTCAGCACCCAGAAGAGTGTCTTGGGCATATCTGTTGAGTGAGGTTAAGATTCTTGTTCTGTATAATAGTTTGGGAAATGTAGCACTAGATGTTCATGATACTCAATGCTCATTTACAAACAAACAAAACACAAACAGAATTTGAGATATCACATAGCAGCAACAAAATGGTTTAACTTGCTATAAATTTTTTTAAAAAATGAAAATTTTCTAAAATATTACTATTTCAACGATAAAATTGGGGAGTGGGATCTAGTGATGATAAGTGTCTTATTTAAAGGCTACAGGAATAGTTCTATAATTTATGTGTGTGTGTGACCAAAGGATATTCACGTACTATGTAGGATGATATTTCTTGTCTAATTCACAAGTGTTCAAACGGAATACCACAGGACCAGTAAGATTGTATGAGTCAAGCTCTCTCATAGTGACTATTTTCTTTTTGGAGTATAAATAAAACTATCAAGTTAAGAGTTCTCATTTTGAGGATAGGCAAAGAAGAGAAAGAAGAAGGGAATAACAATGACTTAAAACAAAATGACAAAGAATAAACAAACAAAATTTATTCATGTGATATGGCCTCAAGGTAATTAATGCAATATGATATATAAACATAAAAGGATTAGCTTTAATTAGAAATTTACTTTTAATAAGTATGCAACATAATTACACTATATAATTAACTTTTTGAATTTAAATAGGTGGCACTACTCACACAAAATAGAGTATGTAGTGTTTTTGTTTTGGGTCTTACAATTATTTCTGCATGCCTTATTTCATCCATATTTTGCTGAGACCTCTCTATTACTATCAACACATTACCTTATTGCCAGGATTTATTTAAGCAACATTCATGGCAGAGACAAATTATTTAGCCACAGTATTCTAAGCAAATCTCTTTATTTCATTTTGTTACAGAGAGTGCTTCTTAGCTTCTGGGTGTTTTTCTTCCAGTTAAAGATGTCTAAGCCTAATAAATTTTAAATGTAGTCTTCCATTTCTTCAAGGCCAAGTAAAAATAGATGAGAAAATGTTTCTACATAGGACTTTTATACAATTTGGATAATAACAGAAACCTTTCATCCAGTTAGTCATTTTACATATGCCTGGCAAATAATTTTAGTAAAACGAGCAATCCAAAGATGTATTATTCCACTGGGTCATTTGATAACAACATCGCTTCAAACCAGATGTCACAATGGGTTGAGGAGATGCAACACTGTGCTTGGGAACTTGACTAAATTTTGTTAAAGGCACAAAGTATATAACAATCTTGCTGCAGAAAAATAGCAGAAGAATTAAGGAAAGACCTCCAGATATATATAAGCATAAACATGCATACATACTGCAAGAATACATTATAAAAATATTTAAACACTTCTTTGAAATGATAGTAGTCATTCTTACTTGAGGAATACAAAGAGCTTTATTGACAACGACAGTTTCCTAAGGAAAGACACACACAGCAATCCTGGAACTCCACAGGTTGAAGATGTGGAGCTATGTGGTAGAATGTCCCAACTTCTACACTGCGCTTTAAATAGAGCCACCCTCCTATCAGAAACATCTCTTTTGTGCTTCGTAGACATGAAAAGTAAACACTGGCATTCGACCTGCCACCCATTTTGGAGCTAGTTTTCTATAGTAGCTAGCATGACCTTAGTCCATTTCAGCTAAAGAAAAAGAAATCTTCCCCAACTCCAAGTATGACAGAACCATTGATTATCTTAAAGTTAATGTTTGAAATAATTTGAACTTTAATGTGACTGTAGAAGTTTATAAAGCTTTTTAGTGGTCACACCTATGAGTTGCTTTTGATCTTCTAGTCATAGCTTTTGATGAAACACCTTAAAACCAGGTTGTAGGGACTGAGGAGGATTGTAGCTATTTTTAACAGGTACTAGTTTATCTCTTTCAAGACTTTCAAAGATTTTCAATTTTTTTCACCCTGGGATATCAAAATTCTATTAATGCAAAAATACTGTGCAGTTTTTCTCAGGGCTGAATTCTGCCACCCAATTGATTGACTATCAGACAATGCTATTATCAGACATCAGACATGAGGTTCTAAGTTTCACTGTGTTGCCAACCTATCTAACTCTCCTACCTTTTAAAATACAATGTATCATAAAGTGAATTTCTACTGTGTATTAACTAATGTAAATGAGAAAAAAGTTATTAAAATAACATTAATCTCAGTGATGCAGGACAATAAATAGGGAAAAAGAAAACTAAAAGCTGGACAGTAATAAGAAATCTAATAACATAGAGTTCTTTTAAATTCTAATGAATTAATTTGGTAGACCCAAAATATTATGCAAAGCCATGAGCAATCCTTTCCTATACCAAGTGTTTTAATATAATATATTGTTCAGTACTCATAGCTCCGTGACACAGGTACTATTATTATTTGCATGTTGTAGATAAAGACAAAGATTTAATGAATCTAAGTTACTTGTTCAAAAATCACATGACAATTAACACAGTAAAACCTTAATACAACACTTTTGTCTCTAAACCTGTCTGCTTAACCACAGTACTCAATGCCCCCAGAGTATATGGACGATATCATAATGCATTAGTCAATGTGTTTTTAATTTTTTTCCTGTGCTGTCTTTCATCTTATGATCTTGTTTGATATAAGATCAACATTAGAACAAATAAAAATTTAAAAATCTTTTTTAAAAGATCAACACTGTACCAAGTATAAGCAAAACCAGAGAATACAACTTAAATTCTTCACATTAAAAGCAAGAAAAAAAAATGAATCTCAGGCAAATGGAAATGCAAAACTGTGGAATCTCTGCCTGCATCCTTCTGGCCTCGCAGAAATTCTGATCAAGCCATGGATGGGATGCACACGCACAGGGGACTAAATTGGGCTCAGGCAGTTGACACATGTCCACACTCAGCTTGAGAGCAGCCACATGTCTTTTCATGCTGCCAAGACTCATGCATAGCACTGAAAAGCAGAGGCCTCGGATGGATATCATAATCATGAGGAGATGATTTCATGCTAAAGTATGGCACCAACTGTGGACTCAGACAAGGATACAGAAACTTCAACAAAAGCAATCACAGAGACGAATCAGACAAGGACCAGTTACCTCCCTCTATCCAATTCTGTGATTGTCCATAGGCCCTCAGTTTTTTAAGCCATACCAGGAGAGAATGCAAGAGAAGGGAAAACCCTATTTACTAAATTTAAAATGAATTTAATTTGGAGAACATAGAATTGGGTGACAGTACATTTTTTGCCATATACGTATTTAATGCAGACATTAGATTTAGATAGATAGAGTTATAATATTAGCATATGAAATCACACAGCTTTGTGTACCTCTTTATAAAGAATTATTGTTTACCTGATTATATTTTTAACTTTTTTTTCTCACTTGCGTTTACACGGTTATCCATTATTTTATGCTGTTAAGATCTGGGTGAATTCTCGTATCAGATTGTGGATTATACAGAACATTTTGGAGCATACAATGGAACGGAAAAATAAAGAGTAGATTGATTAACACTTATAGGTACTTTATTTGTGAAACTTGCCAGTGAAATGGCATGACAGTACACAAAGGGAAATATACGGTTACATTGCACATGCATGCAATTTAGTGCCTCTAGGAATTCATTTGAAAATAAAGTGTAATTGATAATTATAGTCTAGGAAGGAAAAAAGCAAATCATTCACTTCTTTCTTAATAAAAAGTCAGATTCACTTTTCACTATTTGAGACTATGGGATTTAATCATGCTAATAAGAAAAACAAACATCTTTAGTCTTCTCAAAGCTTTATTTAATTGATGTTAGTATTAAAATCGGTTGTCAAATATCCATAAGTTCATTTCAATCTCTTGTGCACTGTAAAGACTTTGTAAAACTAAGAAAGTTTACAAATGATTTTATCTGTAATTGCTTTTCTATCTACGTTATTAGGTTTCTTTGCTAAAAATTCTTTAGGAAATGTTTCAGATTCATGATAAGCAGAAAGTACAAACTTTTTGGTTATTGCCATTCCCACCTTGGTATAACTACCCTGTTATCAGGAGATAGTCAGTATTATGCAAAATAGTTAAAGAAGAAAAACACAAAGATCCAAGGAGACAATGGACAGTGCACACACTGGCACTGTAAGTGACAGGTACTATTGCTGGGGAAGGTTTAAGCCATCTACTCAAGCAATGCTGGATGAATAAATAATAAATGCTTATGGTGGGAGAAAATGACTGGTTTTTGCTGATGAAATTAAGAAGTTTAAACTAAGCTACTTTATGAACTTGAAGAACTGTCTTTTATTAAGTGGATTAACTGCATTAATGGTTTTAGCTGTGTTAATCTCCATTTTCTAAACCAATCAAGTTTTAACAAGTTGAAACATGACCTGGTCTAGGTCATCTTTCAACTGCAGCAGCAATAAGTTTTTTAAATTATTAAAAAGAAAGAAGACATTTACTCACCTCACACATTGCAAGACTGGGAAGCAAATGCTTTACATAAAATCCCTAGTGAGTATAATACTTGATCATCTTAGTTTAGAGATAGTTTTAAAGCCGAATATATTGGTAGGAAAGCAAAATGTTGATGACTCAAACATCAACTTGAAGAATGAGTTTCTATAATCCATTCATTTATAGGAATTAAAAAGTTACCTATTTCTTTCTGAGATTAAGCATTAATAAATCATACAGATTAGCATATTATCTGAATTATTGCATTATACTTTAAAATGTGAAGAAATTGCTAAAATATTTTACATTATTAAATTCATTAAATACTATATAAAATAAAGTCTACCATTAAAAGATATAATCATCCTATATTCAGAAGAGACATCTGATGAACTTCACTATAATAAAATTATTTTAATAGAATTCGAGTATATAAATCTACTCCCTTAATCCATTAAAAACTTACATTTCCCCAAATATCTGGGAGTTTACCCTTAAATATTAAACAGTGGTAGGATTTTCTTTAAGGTCATTGATAAAACAAGAGTAACAAGCACTTCTTAATTCTGTTCAAGATAGATGTCCTATCGAATTTAAAACAAAAAATTTATGGTGTTTGAAAAAAAATTAATTACATTTTTAGGTGTAATTATCTAGATAGAAGACCTATAATCCAAAGAAATGAAAAGCAATGATAGAAACCCCATAGTAAAAGCAATAAACAGTCAGATGATTAAAACTTATAAGAGATTTCAGCAAGGTAATAGATCCAAAACCAATATACACAGCTAAGAGCTAAGACTCCATATAGGAAATTTATAGGTCACTGCAATTATTATATTAGTTATCTATTGATGGTTAAAAAATTACTCAAAACTCAGTGGCTTTAAATAGCAGTGTTTATTATCTCTCAGATGCCATGAGGTGGGCATGTGAGTGTAGCTGTTCTCATTCAAAGGCTGCAGTCAAAGGGTTAGTCTGGTGTAGTCATCTGAAGTCCCTACCAGGAGATGCTCTGCATCCAGCTCCACTTTGGTGGTTATTGGCAGGATCCAGGTGCTCACTGACTGTTGGCTAGAGGTGTCCCTTGGTTCCTTGCCACAGAACTTCACCAGAATGATGGTGCTGGAGAGCCAGAAGGAGTGAGTGCAATAAGAGCAGCACAAATACCTCAGCCATTGTTTTTGAAGATAAAAATTAGCATATATTCTGATATTTTAAATTTCCCTAGTAAACTAGGAAAGAACAAAACTTTAATGGACTTAAAGAAACATTTTTTTTGGAAACAGCATCAATTTTTTATTATATTGCAGTCTTTTAGAACCTAATCATAGAAATGATATTCTATCACTTTTGCCATAATTAGTTTATTAAAGCAAGTCCCCCAGTCCAACATTCATGCAAGGGGAAGGGGACTGCACCAGGGCATTACTGCCAGAAGGGACAAACCATTGCCAGACACCTTAGATACAGCCAACTATAGCTATGCAGAAGTAAAGCAATGCTTCAGTTCTAATTTTTCCTGGGTCATAGAAGAAGTGGGCTTATAGCTAAGCATGGAATTGCCTTCATTTTGTCTGGTTTCACCAGTGGTGCTATATATACAGGTTATCCATGGAAGGCCTAGTTTATATCTATTGTCCCAGTACACCATCTAATTATTGTCACTTTTCATTCCAAAAGGGTCCCAGGTTAGACAACAAGTTAAATGGCCATTCTATATAACCCTTGCCGAGGATCCTAGTTAAGCTTGTCAGATCTTAAACAAAAGCAGAGTTCTCTTCTGTACAGATGAGGGACACATTCCTATAGAGCCACTAGGATCTCCAAACAAAACAAAAAATTTATGGTGTTTGAAAAAATTATGTAAATTATGCTCCCTCCATGCCCGATAGGCAGCAATCACATAAGTCAAAGTGATCTTTGGCTCTCTTTCTCAAAAACTAATCACTAAGTTATTAATTTTTAGGTCTCTTAAGAGTGAAAAATTGTTACATTGACAGACAAGAGTAGGTATCAATCTCCATGAGGAAATTTTCTAACAATGTTTCATAATACTTACACCTCAATCAATTTTCTCACTGTAATGATTACCCACATATCACTGAATATCTTCAATTCACTAATGGTAGAGCTGAGGAGAATAATCAGTATAAGACATGGTCTCTAATTTGAAATGTTTATGGTATCTTTTATAAAGGTAAAGCTCAGAGATGTCTACCAAAAATATTAAAATTAAACACAGCAAATGTAATTATTTTATGTTTGTTTCAAAACAGCTAGTAGAAAGAATTTTGAATGTTCTCAGCTCACAGTAATGATAAATACCTGAGATGATAGATATCAAATTACCCTGATCTGATCTTCACACATTGTAGACATTATTGAAATGTCACACCATAGTCATAAATATGAACAATTACCATGAGTAAATTAAAAATTTAAAAAGGTGTCTTATACAATTTTAAAGATAGTTATTTTTAGATTAATCAGACTAAATTATATAGGGTAAATAAGAAAAAGATCAAAAGCAGGGAGTACAGCCAATCAGTTTATGTGTTTAAAAAAAAGGGAAAATGACTAGATAAAGCAGAAAAGACGACAGATGTAAATAACAACAACAAAAAAAGACTAACAGGACTGGGAATGTAGCTTAGTGATACAAAGCTTGCCTAGCATGTCCATGTATGTTTGTGCATGGATGTACAATGAATCCCGCACATATATGCATTTGCATAATTTTAAAATAACAATAATAGAAAGGTGATCAATATAGTAAAGCAAGCAGACTAGAGAGGAAAGAAAAGGAAAGTTAAGTTCTAAGTCAGGAGATTGATCAAATTATATTATGTGCATGTAAGAAAATGGCATAATTATTCTCACTAATTATAATGCACCAATTTTTAAAAATTCGAGCAGAACATGGTAATTAATTGGTATTAGGTGTTGAACAAGAGGAAATAAACAAAAGGCTATGTTAGGATCAAGACTGAGTAACCAAAAACTAAAGTAAGTAATCAAATTGAGATACGTCTAGGGAAATAAGTCTATTATTTCCCATTCTTATTGAAATATTCTGTCACCTCAGTTTATTTCCTTAACTTTGAGTGAAATGTGAATCTTCAGAATTTTTCCTGTATCATAAGAAAAAAAAATGTTTTTATAAGGAGAAAAATATTATTCCACCAACAGAGAAAGAAATTAGCAATTATATTTATAATTTTCACTCCAACTCAGGATGATGGAAATAACTAGAAGGACCTGTAGCAAAATTCAGAGTACAGGCGAGTTCTTATGCTCACTTCAAATCAAATGCTAACCTGAAGGAATCCATTATGAATATAGCAAGATTTTCAGATCTCTCAAGAGAAAGCAAAATACAAATTTTAAGTACGTTGTCTAACCAGACTTCCTTTTTCAATTGTCCATCTGAAATCCAGAAATTTGACTCTTTTTTTTATTGAGAGAGAGAGAGAGAGAGAATTTTTTAATATTTATTTTTCAGTTTTTGGCTGGACATAACATCTTTATTTCATGTGGTGCTGAGGATAGAACCCAGTGCCCTGCGCATGCCAGGCGAGCGCGTTACTGCTTGAACCACATCCTCAGCCCCCAGAAATTTGACTCTTAATGTAGTTATAATACTCATTCCTTTTGTTTATAAGACTTAAGAATAGTGAAATTAAACCCAAAGAGATTAAACCCAAGGAAACTGGCAGAAAATTTTACGATATTTATGATGGATATTTAAGAAAGTATAGCAAAACAACTGATTTCTGACATTTAAATATACACAATTTTATATATTTAATTGATAAGGAAGGACAATAATTTCCAAGTGAATATTTCTTGGTTAGTGTAATCTCTAGGGCTAGGGCTGGTGAATTTACAACTAAGTAAAGCTTCATGGGGATGACTGAATTTTTTGGTGGTGTCAGTTGATAAAGATATAGCCATGAACAAAACAGACCAAAGACCTGACCTACTGAAGAGGACACTCTTGTCCAATAGTGTTTATTACAGTAGTAAAAGCAATAATGAGCTCCAGTGATCTGTTTGGGACTGAGTAAGAATAAGCTTTCTTAAATTATGTCTTTCTTCCCAAAAGAAAATTTGAAATGTATAACTCTCTGGGTGTCCTTACTTGGGGCTAATATTTTGTATGTATTAGTTAAAGGCTGCCCTTATCTTACAACATTCTTGGAAGTGAGTCATTATTATTCCTAATTTACACATGAGTAAATAAAGGATCACAAATATTGTGCAACTTGTCTTAAATTATTTTGCTATTAAGTGGTAGAACCAAGTCCCTAAGTTCCATATATGTGTATTTATTAACTTATTTAACTTTCAAGATTAACTATAATATTAATTTCTAGAGAATTTCCACTACAACTTATGACTTTTTCATTATTTATTCCCTTATTTGTGCATTATTTTCTTAAATAAGCTTGAAACCAACTTCTGTGATGAGCTCTAAAAAATATAAAAATTAACAAAGCTTTGTTTCTGCCCTTGCTGAATTAAAATCTAATACAAAGAGAGGAATGAGGGATGTGTGTATGTATGTAAAATATTATAGGTGCTAAAGTAGAATTATGTGCAGATAATACTCTAATAACATAAGAGATAGGCATAAATTCTTATTGGAAGGTCAGACTTCACAAAAGTCTGCTTGTGTTGAGTCTAAAAAATATAATTTACTAGATAAATGAAGGAGAAAACCTTCAAGGACACAAGAAAATCATAGAATAAATTACATTAGAAAATGAGCATCATCTGGTAGATATTGTATATGGGCTAAACTGATTTCAAGACATGAATAGGGCCTAGGTTATGAAAGATTTTCTTTTACATCATTCTAAATATTCGGGCTTCTCTCCAGTGGTCTTTAAAATGTTTTAACTTAAGGGATAATACAACATTAATTGTGATTTTAAGTATCATTCTGTGGCAATGTGATAAATGGATACAGAAATCTTGAAGGCAAAGGGGTAGATCTAGTTAGGAAAGTATTTCAATAATACAGGAACAAATGAATAGTACCTAAACTAAACCAGTACATGCATAGTTAAGGAAGAGAGAATAGATATGAGATATGAGTGAGGTAGTATTGTTAGATCCTAGTCACCAGCCATATTGTAGAATTGAGAGCAAAGGAGAGGCTGGGGATAAAATATTTCAGCAGTAATTCATGTATGGAAGGAATGCAGGAGAAATATCAAGTCTACAGGGAAAGTTAGAGTTTTGGATGGGTTGATTTTAGGATATCTATTATATACCCAACTGGCAGATACCCAGTTTAGTAGGCTATTAGAATATAGGTGTAAAGTTCAGAAGAAAGGCACTCTAAATGCTTGCCCATTCTGTTATTGACCTGATGTTTCTGAAATGTGGTCAAGATTTTTTTTAATCTTAGCTTCACTGCCTGCATATATAAAAATAAGTTTCTCAATTTGCTAGAAATCTAATCAGTTCACCTTCCTCCCAGTGATGACAGGCTTGGTCTAGTTGATTTGAAGAAGCTATTGTGGTCAGTAAACCAATCCTAAAATACAATTAGAGTTCATCTCAGTTCTGCCATTCATTTTCAATGTGACCTTAGGCCACTTATTTAACTTGCTTGTGTTTTAGTGTCCCCAAAGCAAAATGCAAATCATAGAGTACAAGCTGACGTACCAAGCTAAGGAAAAGAAAACTAATATAAACTTTACTAAAGTGCTCAGTAAATAGAAAATCTTATATAAATGCTAATGCAAATATATTCTTCCATTTTCTCACACTGTCAGTAATAGCTTAGAAAGGAGATAGGAAACAAACATAAAGTATTTAGGTGAAAAGTGAAAGAAAAAATGGGACAAAATACATACACAGCTCCCTCTAATGTATTATCTATTTATTATCTGGCACTTTTGACCAGTGGCTACTATAATGATTATGAATTGCTATGAGTTATTGGGATTGAACTGTGAAATTATTAGCCCGTATTCTATTTTAGGGAAGACTACAGTCCTACCTGAGCACTCTGCTATTTACTACATGTGGAAACCAAACTCGTTATCGTGTGTTTTCAGAAATGTATCTAACTTGTTCATTGAGGTAAGGCTTCATGTTCAAGTGAAATTTTTAGCCATAAGCAGCTGCTCAAAGAGGTAGAAATCAGAGAATTCCTGACCAGAGAGGAAGCCAACCTGGAGACATCCTGTGTTCACAGCCCTGAACAACTATGGTGAAGGCCAAAACCTGTGATGGAGGAAACTGTGTAAAAAGAAATTTTTCTAGATGTTGTTCTTGATATACAAATTTCCTATTTCTCTCCACTGCTCTCCTTGCTGCCTCTCTTGACTTTCTCTGGTAGAGATTGAGGGTGTGGAAAAAGTAGATGAGCTAAGGAGTCAGAAGAGGTGACCTTTGGAAGAGTACTTAGTGTTAGATGTGCTGTTTCTAGATAGAATTCCCATGTTCTTCTTAGTCTAGAATTCTTTAAAGCTTTAACCTGCACCAAATTAAAAAAAAAAAAAACTACTCTTCCAAGTAATTTATTTGTTGAAATACTCATTAAATACCTGTGATTCAGAAATGGTGCTGGTTTCTGTGGTTTGAAAAAACATAGAAATTATCAAGGGAATTCAAAATAATATATAAATAATAAGAAAAGCAATAAAATTTTGTTGAGGATTCTACATTGAAGGTATTGTACTATTTGCTACTTATATATTATTTTACTATTTCAGGCTCATGGACTCCCTTGTGTGTGTGAGTGTGTTTGTATATATACATATGTGTATATAGTCTATATATACACACATGTATCCTTGGGCTGCCATAACAAATTGCCATGGATTTGGTGGCTTACAACTGAAAGGAAGTCTGGAACTTTCTCACAGCTCTGAAGGTCAGAAGTCCAATATGAAAATACTGTCATAGCAGGTTCCTTTTGGTGGCTCTGAAAAAGAGTCAGTATCATGCCTCTCTCCTACCTTTTAGGGGTTGCCCAGCAATTTTTGGTAGTCCTTAACTGGTAGGTGCATTACTCCAAACTCTACCTCTATCTTCACCTTCTTTTCTCTGCTATGTACTCTATGTGTCCTTTTCTGTCTTTGCTAAGAAGCTCCTGTTGAATTGAGGGCCAGCCCTAATCTAGTATATATTACCTTAATTACATCTTCAAAGATTCTATTTCCAAATAAAGTCACATTCTGGGGTGGGCATATAGTCAGTGGTGGAATGATTGCCTAGCATGTGTAATACCCTGGATTTAAGCCCCAGGACTACACACATACACACACACACACACACACACACACACACATCAACAAAAACCAAATAAGGTCACATTCGAGGTTTCAGGTGGGTATGAATTTGGGGAAAAACTAACCCGTTCACTATAAAGTAGATTTAAAACCATTATGTATGAATAAATTAAGAATAATCCCTGAGGATCATGAAGGATAAGTAAATTTTTGTATTATCAGTTAGTGTTTGCTTTATAACAAGTCAACTCAAAACTCAGTGACTTAACCCAGAAAACACTAACTACTTTTCACACTATTATGACCATCAGTTCTTCAAGATTGGCTTGGCTGTGACTTGACATATAGCATGACACAGAGCCTTATTGACATGAATGGCAGCTATCTCAGTGTCACCTGGGCTAACAGGATGACTCTGCCACCAGGCTAGCTCAGGTTTCTGCGTATTGTGATGGCCATCAGTTTCTCTATAACAGTCAGAAAACAACTACAATGTATGAATGCTTAAAAAAAAAAAAAACACTGCTTGTCTCCTATTTGCTAACGTTCATTGGTCCAAATAAATGTCAGAGTGGGAACTTGGTTCCACGAATTCTTAATTACCCAAAGTACTTTCACCCAGTGAGTTCGCTATGTAATCTTTAGGGGGGAAGAGCTTTTCTGGTTAGCATTTCTTAATTATTGCTGCATATAGTACATTGGAATGAAAAGAATGGGACCCAGGACTATTTCCCTTATGTATATTGTAGATCCCCAGGAACTATATAATTCCCCCAAAAGAAGAGTTGTAAAGATAAAACTAAGCTACACTTTTGCATTTATCAGAAAGGTATGACTAAAACACCTTAGATTTTGATAATAAAGATATATAGGGATTTTAAGAAATAAAGCTTAGAACCTTGGGTTATATAGTACAACTTCCATTTTTCACGACATATCAAAACTAAAATCTCTAAAAGGCTTGCTTTCTATCAAAGTTGCATTCAGAATTCTGACATTAAATTAATGATAAAAACAATTTTAAAATCCATTGAAAAGGGATTCACAAAAGTACTTTACACATACTACCTCATTCAATATTGTATTAAAAGGTGAATCATTTTACAGATGATGAGACTGAGGCAAAAAGAGTTTAAAGTAACTCCAACGGCATATTCTGTCTCTGCCATATTGAGTTTTAGTAATAACAAGGTTATTACTAAACAAGTAATAACAAGGTTATTCTTTTTCCCTCTGTACATTTTTTTTTCTAGACCTAATGTTCTAGCACAGTAAAGTAAAAGAAACTAAAATAAAATGAATCCTGTGTTCGAGCCCAGGCACTCCCATCTATTAGGTATGTGAGATGAATTGTTTTCATATGTGAAATGAAGACTGGACAAAATCTTTGTTGCTTTACCACCATTCTAAACAGACCTATTGCACACTAAAAAAATTTAACTCAGAAAAGGAAAAAAAAAAAAAACAGTTGTCTATCTCACCTAACTCCCTAATGACTTATTATAGAAAAAGATTAAATGTACTTATTATCTCCTGCTTCCATCCAATAAACCTTTTACAGAAGAATGCAGAAGGAATAGAAAAATATTTCATTTTGAGGTCTGATATTTCTTTAGGATAGATACTTTTTCACAAAGGTTACACAATTTTTCATAGAGGATGGCCCAATGTAAGCTTTATTTTCTATGATCTCTTCCAGTAAGGTCCGCTAAAAATTGATAGCACTTTTGCTTCGCATCTGTTGACATGCAAAAACAAATATATAAAATACTATATTTGTTTTGTTGCCCATTTTAATACTTTTATTTGGAGGAGATTTTTATTCAGCTTGTATATCTGAATAAATCTTTGCAATTGAGATTCTATTCTGCAGAACACCAGATGGCTAAAACACTGAAATGACACCTGCTGAAGGAATTAAATAAAGAAGGAATATTCCCTAAATTTTGCCTTCTTGTGGCTGCCAGCTGTGTGCATAGTAACATGCAAAACAAGTATAATCTACAATGCTGGTTCCTTAAAGATACCATGGGAAGTTGTTAGCACAGTGCCCAGAGACTCATCAAATATTAAATCAGAAAGAATGGATGCAGATAACCATATTTGGTCACCACTTGCAGCATTTGCAGTGCTGGGGAATTAGACTAGGACTCTGCCATCTGTGGGCTTGTTTGAAGTACAAGTGCTGCCATTGACCTATAATGATTTAACATTCCTCTTGGGAGTACAGAGAGTACAGACACATATGGGTTGAATTTGTACAGAAAAATAAAGGAACAGAAATAAAATATGGAGCTTGCTATTTGAGCACTTTTAAGGTCAAGTGCTATGACTCTAGGTGGCCTTATTAAATGAACAGATTCAAGAGGAGATAAATGTTTTCTTGGCTCATGGCTCTATACTATAGATCATCAGGTTTTGTGTAGGCCTTTCATATTGATATGATTATTTGTGAGTTATTTATCCATATCTTTCACATTAAATTATATATCCATATTTCTTGGAGAGTTAAATGTGCTGGCTTCTTATCATTTGTCATGTCAATTTACTAATAGAGTTAACAATCCCGTATTACTTAATTTCAAACAATTAAAAGGATAAGCATAGAGCTCTGAATCACTTTATACCAGGTCTTAGAGGAGAAAATATCAGCTTCTTAAAAACTAACAAAAACTTGAACTATTTAGTTATAGAAGTCTGTCAAAAAAAAAAAGACTAGGAGTGAAACTAGCAACATGGCAGACTCAGAAAACCCTAGATCCTCTTTTACCCACAAACAAATGGATTCATCAAAACTCCTAAATAAATTACTTTTGTGAAAAAGCAGACATTAGCTGAAAGTCTCCTGTTTCCAGGGAGAATTAAAGAGCAGACTCACTTAAGCCAGTAGGGAGATGTGCAGAAGATCCTGTTCCCAGTACAAAGCGATGTGATCAGGAAAAGATTCATAGTTCCCAGGTTCACACAGGGTGGCAAAGGGGTTGATCCATGCATATACATCATTCCAACTTTTTCCAGGAGAATAGGACTTCCCAGAAAAAGATTGTTTTTCTCTTGCTAGTCTTGGAGATCTGACAAGTCCAGGACAGTCTAGCTTCCCAAGAGAGAACACAGGCAGCAGCTTGGGCTGGTAGAAATCACTACTCATTCCTTCTACTCAGCATAGATTGAACAGACAAAAATCCCAGCTCTCAGCTTTCCCCTTTGGAAAATAATAATTGTTCCATGTGCCCAGCACCCCAATTTCTCTGAGGATGCCCAAAGATCTAACATTTGTCTCTCCAGAGTTGAAGTTTTTAATGGTGTGTCATAATTTAGCCACTCAGGGGAAAGATAATTCCTCATCCTGGTAACAACCATAGCTCTTTCCTTGCTGTGGTTCAGCAAAAAGCAAACAAAAACAGAGGTGCTTGCTTCTCCCTGGAGAGGGAAGGAGTTCTAGTGGCCCCTAGAACATCTGGAGGGGCTAATTGGTGATAATCTTCTGTATGAGGCCAGTGCTTGAAAACTGAGAAATGATATGCAGGTACCAACAGAGAGTTAAGGAAAATAATTCAGCAAAAACATCCCTAATAAAGGAAATGGATAAATATTTGGGAGCTAGCCTAATGAAATGGACTTATGATGTATTTGACATCAATTCAAAATAATTACCATAAAATTGCTCATTGAAGTCAACAGAACAACACATGAAATTGAAATTTCTCATGAAAACATAAAAAAATATTAAAGAATACCAAATGCAAATCGTGAAGCTAAAATTTAAAAACTGAATAGAAAAATTCATTAGAAATTCAACAGCAGGCTAGGTTGAGCAGATGGAAAGATCAGTGAACTTGAAGACAGGATATGGAAAATAATGCAGTTAGAGGAGCAAATATTTAAAAGAATGGAAAAGAGTGAAGAAAGCTTAAAGGAGTTGTGGAATATCATTAAGTAGACCGATATACACATTATGGAAGTTTCAGAAGAAAGAAACAGGGGAAGAACTACAAAATGTATTCAAAGAAGAAATAGTTGAAAATGTCCCAAATCTGGGGAAAGAAATGAATATCTAGATCAAAGAAAACCAAACACATCAAATAAGATACCCAAAGAAGTTCATACTAATATAGTTATAATCAAATCATAAAAGGTAAGAAAGATAATTTTGAAAACAGTAAAAGAGACTTCTTACATGCAAAGGAACTCCCAGGATACTATCAGCTAATTATTCAGCAGAAATTTTGCAGGCCAAAAGTGAGAGGAATGATATGTTTAAAATGCTAAAAGAAAAAAATTACACCTGGATCTCAAAAACATTGTGCTCATCTCCTTCAAAAATGAAAGAAAAAATACAAACTCTTCCAGACAAACAAATGCTGAAGGAATTCCTCACCACATGAGCTGCCCCCCAAGAAATACTATAGGGCATTCATTCTTCAGTTACAATGAAAAGATTCTGTATCTAACTGTGACCAAAATACTTGACAAGAACAACTTAGAGAAAGAAAGATAACATTTTTTTTCTCTAACAAAACCATTTGCTTATGTCTCCAACATCAATTTCTATTCTATATTCATATGTGCATACATCATTACATGGGCCTTACTGATAGTAAATCTCTTTTTTTTTTTATTCAGGCTACCTATATTTCATTTAATTGTAAAATTTATTAGCAATAGGTGGCTTATATGTTCTTATGTTTTCTAGTAAATATTTATGGTCTTTTGGCACATCATAAGCATTTTCAACATGGCAACAAAACCTTTATAATTATTCAGAGTAACTGAATAGAAAAAAAAATGGGGAGTGGCCTCCAGGAGCAACAGTGGTGGATGGGAAGTGATAACACAAACCTGACAACTCAGGATCTTGTTGGACCATGTTTCCTGGAAGCAGCTATCCATCATGGAAGAGCCTGCTATAGTCTGTTTGATGATAAATTGGGAAGGGGCATTAGAATTGCACTCAGTCCATCTCCAAAAATCCCCATCATCTTAATAGTTCCAGTATTGCTCCGAAGTCCAAGAACAGAGTCTCCTCTGAGACTCAAGGCAAATCTTTAGCTGTGAGCCCCTATAATTTTGTTTTTAAAGATACATGATACAAACATACAATGTCATGGAGTGGACATTCCCATTCACAAAGGGAGGAATAGAAGCATAGAAAGAATGAATGGGACCAAAGGAAGACCAAAACCCAACTGGACTAACATTAGGTCCTATAACTCCACATGTGGCTACCTAGTGGTAAAATGTGAGCTCCAAAGTTCTTGGACATCCCTGCCCCTTTGACCTTGTTGGGTGCTTCCCATGGTGGTGTTTCTCTTGGCCTATAGTTTTCCTTGGGAGATGGTCCATATTTTTGGCACCTCTTAATTCCTGGGATCTCCATTGCAAATTTAGATCACTCTCATTGCTTAAAAATTGCCTTCTTAGGGGCTACCTGCTGGGATTCTGACCCTACCAAAAGTTGTCTGGCCTTCCAGGCCTTCCTTTGAAATCTTGTAGACAGACACTATGACTCACTAATCCCAGCATCCTGTATTCCTCAAGAACCAGCACGACTGGGGTTATGCCACTGTCTGCTGGCAGCTTAAGCAGTAGCTGGGCCCCTTTAGGCAACAGTTACAGTGGCTTCTGGGACCCCGGGCATCTGAGCTTGATGAAACAAATTGTGGGAAAAAAAGCCTTCTAAATGGCCCATTGCAAGAAGAGGACACTAGGGCTTTCTTCTCAAAGCAAAATCTTTCAAAAAAGTTTTCACTTTTAAACACATTAGCCCATCATATGTGTGTCTGATTTCCAGGATGCCCCCCAAAGTATCTTTCCCATTGTTTCTGTGCAAAATATTGGTTTCTCTTTAATGGCACTTATCTCAGCAACCACACTTTCCTTGACCCCAATCATATGTGCACTTTGGTGGCAAACTGCAACTTTTAAAAATCTTTCCCCTTTACTTTCTGCTCCTAATTATCACAGTAAATCTGCCAGCAGTACACATGCCTCTGCCTGAATGCTGTACTGCCTTGAAATTTTCTATGCCATTAATCCATCAAATTTAAATTCAGCATGACAGAAAGTCACAGGGCATGGAGAGAATGTAGACAAATTCTTGGCCAGTATGTAACATGAATGTCCTCTTTTCCAATTCCTAGTAGAATTCTCATTTTTCTTTTAAATCTCATAAGCACAAGTTTTATGGGCCATATTCCTATCCACAACAAGGTCTTTACCAGAATTGCCCATCAGCTCTTCCTAACATTCAAAGGCTTTTCTAGTGGCCTCTCCAAACTTTCCAAACTTCTCCTATAAGTGCTTTGCAAGTGCTTCTAAATCACAGAGTCTGGTATAATCACAGAAACAACCCCATTTTTGGTGCCAGTTTCTGCATTAGTCAGCTTTTCATTCCTGTGATCAAAATACCAGATGAGCAACTTAGAGGAGGAAAGATTTATGTTGGCTCTTGGTTTCGAGGATTTGGTTCATGGAAAGTCAGCTCTACCTCTTGGGCCTGAGGTAAGACAAAACATCTTGATGGAAAGATGTGGCAGAGGAAAGCTGCTTAGCTCATGGAGGTAGATAAACAGAGAGAAATAAAAAGAGGAAGGTGCTGGGGAGGAAGGTGCTGATCCTTTCAGGTCCTCTCAGTGATCTATATGCTCCCAAAGTCCATTTTGGAATCAATCAATGGGTATATCTACTAATGAGGTCAGAGTCCTCATGATCTAATCAGTTTCCAAAAGCTCCAACTCTGAGCACATGAGGCCCAAATCATAACAGATGCTAAACAGCAACATGATAATGTAAGAAAGTATGAAACTCATTCTTAAAATGTACAGATAAATTCAGAATGTTGTATTACTTTAACAGTAGTTAAGTCACTTAATTCTACTTTAAAAGTAATATATGTGTATATATATATATATATATATTAAAAATTACTACACCAAAAATGTTAAAACATAAGCCATATTAATAGATATAAATTTATAATTACAGCAAAATACATGTTGGGGAGAGAATCAGAGTTTTTGTATGTAATTTACTATTTCAAAATACTATTACAACTGCATGATATGTTTTAAATATGCAAGATATTTGTAATCACAAAACTAATATCTACAGAAGACACTCAAAAGAAAAAGACAAAGAGAGGCTGAGGCAGGAGGATCACAAGTTTAAGATCAGCCTCAGCAACTAAGTAAAGCCCTAATCTACTTAGCAAGACCCTGTCTCAAAATAAAAAAAATATAAAATGGCTGGAGATGTGGCTCAGTGGTTGAGCAACCCTGGGTTCAATCTCTGCACCAAAATGAAAAAAATAAAATCAAACACAATCAAATCAATAAAAATAAGTAAAGACAGCCAAGCAAAGGAGGACAGCAAGACAAGAAAACACACATGAGTAACAGAAAACAACTAACACAACGGCAATAGTAAATCCTGACCCATCGATAATTAATTTATAAGTATGTTAAACTCTCCAGTCAAAATATTTAGAGTAGCTGAATGGGTTAAAAATAACACCGAATTTATAAACTATCTACAAGACCCTCACTTTTGAGGGCTAGAGTTGTGGCACAATGGAAGAGTGCTTGCCCAGCACATGTGAGGCACTGGGTTCAATCCTCAGCACCACATAAAAATAAATAAATAAATAAATAGATTGTGTTTCTCTACAACTAAAATATATATATTTAAAGAAAAATAAACCTCACTTTGCACTGAAGAACACACATTGACTAAAAGCAAAACGAGAAAAAAAGTTGTTCTAAGAAAATGACACCAAAAGAGAAGATGTGACTATAATTATAAAAGAAAAAAGTCACAAAAGATAAATGATAAAAGGGTGGATCTACTAGGAAAATGTAGCAGTCATAGACACATATGCACTTGACTACAGAACATCTAAATATATTATGCAAAAAGCAGCAGACATAAAGGGAAAAAAATCAACAACAATAGCACAACAATGGGAAACTTCAATATCCTACCTGTAATGCTGAAAAGAATATCCAGATAAATGATCAATAAGGAAACAAAGACTGACATAACACTAGAACAAACTGGCTTAACAGATATGCATTTAGGACAATAGAAACATAGTTCATGATTTTTGTTTTATGGGGGAGATTATTCATTTGTTTTTAAATAAAAACAGTATACATAAAGAAGTGTTGAGTTTACAGAACAGGAGATACAGAGGGCACAATGACAGGGAAGTACTACAGGAGGATGTTGTTACATCATGTACACATTTTCATATCTATGTACAATAAATTTCTTTTAGTTGTAGATAAATAATATCTTTATTTATCTATTTTCATGTTGTTCTGAGAATCGAACCCAGTGCCTCATATGTGCAAGGCAGGTGCTCTACCACTGAGCCACAGCCCTAGGCCTGAATTCCTTTTTTTTTTTTTTTTAGCTAAGGTATATTTTTATTTTTTTAATTTATTTTTAACATATACATAAAAGTAAAAATTGTTTATATTCATAGGGTACCATGTAATGCTTTAACACATTTATACATTGCTTAATGTTGAAATCAGATTAAGCATATTTATCTCACATATAACACATTTATCCAATATTTGCCATTTCTTTATGATGAAAGCTTTTGAAATATTTTCTTCTAGCTTTGTGAAATGTACAGTGCATTATTGTTAGGTATAGTCATCCTACTTTGCAACAGTACATCAGAACTTCATTTTTACTATAACTTGGTATCCATTGATCAACCTTTTCTCATCCCTCCCCAACCTTACTCTCCTGATCCACTGGTAACCACCATTCGACTCACAACTTCTATGAGATTAAATTTGTTAGATTCCGTTTTAAATAAGTTCATGTGGTATTGTCTTTCTGTGAATGGCTTATTTTACTACCATAATGATTTCCAATTCCATCCATGTTGTCACAAATGACAGGACTGCATTCTTTTTTATGTCTAAATATTATTCTATTTTGTTTATCTATTTATCTGTTGATGGACACTTAGGTTATTTTCATTTCTTGACTATTGTATTGACTTAATCAATTTTGTGTCTCTGACAAAATGCCTGAGAAAAACATCTTAAAGGAGAAAAAAAAAATTTGTTTCAATTCACAGTTTTAGAGGTTTCAATCCATGTTTATCTGGCTCCATTGCTTTGGGCCTAAGGTAACGCATAACATCATAGGAAAAACGCCTACTTGCCTCATGACAGCTGCTAAGAGAGAGAGAGACAAAGGGGCTAGAAGCAAGAAATACCCTTCTTGGGCATGTCCCTGGTGATCTTCTCCAGGTAGGTTCTACCTTTTACGGTTTCCACCACCTCCCAATAATGCCTTCAGTTAGGAACCCATCAAAGGTTGAATCCACTGACAAGGTCAGAGCCCTCATAATCTAATCACAACTCCCAAGCTCCACCTCTGAACATTACACTTTGGGGGCCAAGCTTTCAATACATTAGCTTTGGGGGAATAGTCTAGATCCAAACCATAAAAACTAACATGAATAGTGCTACAATGAATATGGGAAGACAGATGTCTTATCAATAGACTGATTTCATTTTCTTCAGTAATATACCCAAGCATGGGATTGCTGGCTCCTATGCAGCTCTGTCTTCAATGGTCTGAGGAACCTCCATAGTGTCTTACATAATGGCTTCACTAATTTACATCCCCACCATAAAGGGTGCAAGTTTTCCCTTTTATCCACATTTTTGCCAGCACCTGTTATCTTTAGTCTTTTTGATAACAGCCATTTTAGGGGATTGAGGTGATATCCTATTGTAGTTTTGATATGAATTTCTGATAATTATCATGATATTTACTCAATTTCCCCCAACTAAGGAAGTGAGTCAGATTAGAAATATTAGAGGTATGATAAATTTAAGAAAAAAAGACAAAGACACAGAAATAAGTGAAAAGCAGGGGCACAGTGGGATGATCCAGCTTGGATGGAGACTGGATCTAACAAGGAGAATAAAGGTATGGGCATTAAAGGGTTTCAGTGTGAAAAACTTCCTAAGGTAAACAGAATGAAGTTGAAAAAAAAATATGGTTGGGGCTCAGCAGGTTATGCCCATCTCTTCTACATCTAGTCATCTGGGATTTGAGATCAAGGCTTTTAAACTGTGGAATCCATGACAAGCACAAAACTTGCCTATCAACAGAAGTCACACTGCAAATAGGCATGTGTTTCCCTGGCACCCTCACACCACAGGGTTCCCAAAAGCCTATCTCACTGTCTAGATTTCACATAATTCAAAGCAATTATTTATTAACTGCTCTTGACATCTAATAGTGTTGAAAATTTTTCATATACCTCTTGGTGATGTGCATGTCTTACTTTGAGAAATGTCTATTTAGATGTATTTGCCACATTTAATTTTTAATTATTTTTGGTGTGTAATACATACACACACACACACACACACACACACGCACGCACACTGCCTGAAACTCTGTCTTCCAAGTGTTCTAATCTCTTGGTGATGCTTCCCATTGAATTTTGAATTTGGCTTATTGATTTCTTCATTTCAAGGATTTTTGCTTGATTTTCTTTTTCAGAATCTCTATGTCTTTATAGAAGTGATCTTTCACTTCCTGTATTTTTTTAATATTTTTTAGTTTTAGGTGGACACAATATCTTTGTTTTATTTTTATGTGGTGCTGAGGATCAAACCCAGTGCCTCATGTATGCAAGGTAAGCACTCTACCATTGAGCCACAACCCCAGCTCATCACTTCCTGTATTTTTTCTCTCATGTCACTTCTTACATTTTCCTTTACCTCACAGGTTAATTTAACTACGTATATTCGAAACTCTTTCTCTGACATTTATTCCACTGTGGTGGTGATAGATTCTATTATTGAAGTATCTTGGTTTGTTTGGGGTGATTTGTTCCATTAGTTTTTCATGTTGTTTTTGTGTCTGCTCGTCTAACAGTATGAATGTGAGGCAGTAGAATTTCTACCCTGTGGACTTACTGTGTCCCTGAAGTTTTCCCAATATCTCACCATTTAGGGGGAAACAACTAACAACAACAACCAATGCAAAAGACATATAGCAGTAAAACAAATAGTTCCTGCTATGATATTTGCAATGTTGTCACAATGAACAGAAATTGTGTGATCAGTGGGCTGGGGTTGTGGCTCAGAGGTAGAGCATTTGCCTGGCATGCGTGAGGTTCAATCCTCAGCACCACATAATGGTAAAATAAAGATATAGTGTCCACCTATAACTAAAAAATAAATGTTTAAAAAAAAAGAAAATTGTATGATCAGTTACTGCCTACAATAAAAACAGTAAGTTTGCAAAGTAGTTTACAATTTCATATGATGGACACAGAGAGAAGAGAAGTGATACAGGATGTGATGATTATGAGGAAGGAAAAGTAATAAATGGAGGAGGAGAGAGGACAGAAGTAATAAAATTAAAGAAAGAATGAAAGACAAAATAATAGAGATTGTCTATTAACAGAAGAAAATAGAGAAAGAGATTGCAGTAAAATGGATAATTGAAATAAAAATATTTATATAAACATTTTTAAAATAAAAAATAAAAGAATACAAAACAAAACTGAAACATACTAGTCAAAATTCCTATTTCTCAAAAAAAAAAAACAAAAACCCTGATCCATTAAAAATAACTGATTTCAAAAGTGCTAGAAATGAGAAAAGAAAAATATGAATATGTATAAATATCCATGAATGATCCAGGTCACAATTAAGCAGAGAAAAGGAAAATAAGAAGACAAAAAACTCTCAATGAAAAGTTAAATAGTTTCAGTTGGAGTTCAAAAGATTCTCAGCTTCCCTTCTCAGAAGTCAGATGGGAATGTCGGGAGTATGATACTTGCTCCACCCTCAGGATGGGGTTGCTAGGGTGAGAGAGGTAATCCTATAGGCAAAACTCCTGGGGGGCAAAGGTAGGCTTAGCTGGGCTCCATGCTTCAGGCTTAGCTAGACCCCAGGTTCTTCACTGGATACCAATTGGTCTGAATGTTCTAAATCAGCTCACCTCCAGGGACGGAATTGCCAGGTTATGCTGGAAGACTACATCCCAGGATCTCCCCTGGGTCCACATATGTGGTAGAAGAGACAATTTTTAGTTCAGTATATTGGCTGTGGACCCCAAGTTTCCTAGTCTAGGGTTCTGTTGCTAGTCTGTCTCTCCTGCCCCCGCCCTTTCAAATTCCTGGCAGGGGTGTCTTTCCCAGCTAATCCTACAAGCAGCCAGATAAGAGGGGGAGGGGACAAGCCCAGTGGGTTTTGGAGACCAGTTGTTCCTGTGTAAACCTTGTTCCACATTTGGTTTATTCCTGGTCATTTAGGCACACTGTATATCATGCAGTGTGGGTTTGCCGCACCTGTGTTTCGGGTCACACTTGAGTTTGTAGAACTCCACTTTCTCCGTTGACAATCCCTGCTCTGTGGCTGCAAAATAATTCCTTCCTCTGTACTCCACAAGCCTCCAGATGCAGTTTCTTTCTCATACAAGGCTATTGTGTAGGGCACCTTTCAGTTTAGTTGGGCAGTGTCTTTGATCTCTATACTCTCTGTATCTAAATGCAACTCATTCTTCCTAAGAATGTGGATTCTTTTAATTCCCTCATCCCTCCTCTGTGCTCACAGAGGAACCGCTCTGGCTGGTGCCTCTGGCCACGACAGCAGCTGTGCTGCCAGATTTCTTTCTTATTTTATTATATCCAATCTCCTGAGGCCACAATCTGCTTTGAGTGTCCAGTAAAAATTAAGTTCCCTCCCCCACTTTTTAAATTCCAGTAAAAAATTAAGTTCCCTCCCCCACTTTTTTCATTCATCCACCTTGCTGAGAAGCTGCTTGTCTGCTTTCTTGGCTTCATACCATGGAGCAGCCAGGAAAGTGACCTGCTCCATTCTGCCATCTTAAATGCTGAATTCTTTTGTCACTTCTAACAGTTTGGGTCTGGAGTTTTAGGAATGTTCTATATATGAGATGATGTCATCTACAAGCTGACATTTTGGCTTCATTTTTCCCAATTTGGATGTTCTTTATTTCTTATTTCTTTATTTACGACTTTGTTTTGGTTTGTTTTCTTTTGTTGTTGTTTGTTTGTTTGTTTGCCTTCAACTCTATCTAGGACTTCTAGAAGTATGTTGAATGAAAAGGATTAAAGTAGACATCCTTATCTTATTCCAAATATTAGAGAAAATTATTTCAGCTTTTCTCTATTCTGTATAATGTTAGCTTTTGTCTTCCTATAAATATCTTTATTATATTGAGATACCATCATAAATTCTTTACCCCTGTCATAGGGTAAATTGTTCCTAGGGAGGTAAACAACCTCACAAAAGTGGGCAAAAATAACTATTAAAACCATCCATGAGTGGTCATTTAAAAACTCATTTGATCATTTTCTAAGAATAAATTCTTAATAGAGAAATTTCTGAATTGAAGAGCATTCAGTTACATAAGGGTTTAAAATATTTCTAAATTGTTCTCAAAAATTAGCACTGCCAGTATTTAAGTATAAAAATAGCAAGTATTAAACACACTAATCAAATAGGCTTCTTTCTTCTTTATAGTCTATCATTATTTACTTTTGATTTTTTTTATTTTAATAGTCATTTATTTCTGTAAACTGAAATCATCTTTAAGAGTTTCAAGTAATTATTTGACATAGTTGGTCTGTATTTTTACCTCCTCTGTCATTGAGATTTTTAGCCAGTTTTCATTATTAATAGTCTGCAAGTGTGCTTTCTTTCCATTTTAATTTGTTTTGTCAGATAATGATTTATCTATCCCCCCCAAAATAAATACTGTTTATTGATCATATATTTTATGGGTTTATTTTCTACTTCATTAATTTGTATCTTTTGTCAGAATCCCCTCTTCCTGTTTTATTGGGTTTATTTCTGTTAATACAAGAGTTTTCCCAATCATTCTTTCAAAATAGTATATAACTGTAGTTTTGGTTTTCACTTTTCTGCCAGGTTAATTTAAAGAAAAAAAAAGCATTTCTTTGTTGTATTTCTTCACAGCTAATTGCTACTTTGCATCATTTTAATCAAAGAATTTTCAGGTTGGATATAAAATAGCAGGATATAAAATCAACACCCATAAATCAAAGGCATTTCTGTATATCAGTGACAAATCCTCAGAAAGGGAAATGAGGAAAACTACCACATTCTCAATAGCCACAATACAGAGATTTTATAATTTCTATGGGATATTTATAAAGATTGATTATAAATTAAACTTGTGAGAGCCATAGCCAAGTAGGAATGACGCATGGCAATTTCCTTGTCAGCCTACCCAATGTTGCTTAGAGGGAGGACTCTCCATTGTGGAAATGGGCTTGTCTTGGACCCAGGTCATTTGCAGTGACATTGCATGAAAGGTGACCTTGCTCAGGGATTAGGGCGGATCCGGGTTTAGGGTGGATCCTGCTGGGAATAGGGCGTATCCTGCTGCCTCAGGCACCTGCTCCTTGAGTTCCCATTGAGTTCTCCCGGGATTCAGAGAGTATTTTGGTATGCAGAGTCCCGTGGAGTGTGTATTTTCCCAGAACGTGCATGTAGAGTGCCGGTGTGAGTTCAGGAACAAAGAATTGCTGTTTGAATCTACAAGACTGTGAGTGGCTCATGATTTTTGTGCCCAGCCAGACTGCAGCAAAATATATATATATATATATATATATATATATATATATATATATCCCATTAATTTTTTTCATCTAATTGCTCTAGTCAGTGTTTCAAGAACTATGTTAAATAGAAGTGGTGAAAGAGGGCATCCCTATGTTGCTCCAGTTTAAGATTTTATCTCACTCCAGTCAGAATGGCAGCTATGATAAGACAAATAACAATAAGTGTCGGAGAGGATGTGGGGGAAAAGGTACATTCATACACTGTTGGTGGGATTGCAAATTGGCACAGTCAATATGGAAAGCAGATTTCTTGGAAAATTGGGAATGGAACCACCATTTGATGCAGCTATCCCTCTCCTCCATCTATACCCAAAGGAATTTAAAACAGCATACTACAGGGACACAGCCACAACAATGTTTATAGCAGCACAATCATGATTGTGGAAACAATCTAGATGCCCTTCAATAGATGAATGGATAAAAAAAATGTGGCATATATACACAATGGAATATTACTCAGCAATAAAAGAGAATAAAATCATGGCATTTGCAGGTAAATGGATAGTTAGAGAAGATAATGCTAAGTGAAGTTAGCCAATCCCAAAAAGACCAAATGCCAAATTTTTTCTCTTATATAAGGGAGCTGATTCATAGTAGGATAGGGAGAGGGAGCATGGGAGGAATAGATGAACTCTAGATAGGGCACAGGGGTGGGAGGGGATAGGAGGGGGCATCAGATAATTAATGGTGGTGGAATATGATGATCATTATTATTCAAAGTACATGTATGAAGACACAAATGGGTGTGAGTGTGTACTATGTATACAACCAGAGATATGAAAATTTCAGCTCTATATATGTAATGAAATTATAATGCATTCCACTGTTATATATAAACAATAAATAAATAATAAAATAAAATAAAATCTCTATATTATGAATAAACATTTTTATATTTAGCAAATTTAATTACATTATTCAGTGTCTTTATTCCCATGTTTTATTTTTGACCATTTAATTAGTCAGAAATAAAAGCCATATTAAAATTTCCAATTATATTTATGCTTTGACTAATTTTATCATAGTTGTAATTGTGCTTTCTATATAGAATGTGTTATTTACACTAAAAGGCGTATGTATACTCATTTATTTGATACAAATTACATTAGTGGTCAGCACATCTAATTGTTTTATTTAACAATATTTGCCTGTGGCCTAAACAAGAACAGCACTGTTTCTTTTGTTAGCAGGTGCCTGCTATGTCCTTGTCCATTCTTTTCTAACCTTGTTTCATTCATTCAGTTTTAAGAGTGTCTCTTACAATAGCACAAAACCTAATTTAAATATTTTAAAACTAAATCCAAGTATCCTTAACCCATTCATATCAGCTACTTTGATGTTCCAGGTTTTTTATGCTGTTTCTCACTTTAGTTCTCCTATCATTTGTTGTAGTGCTTATTTCCTTGTACTATTTTTCTTTATTAATGTGAAATGTACATCTCTTGCTACAAATCTGGAGTTTAAAAATATTTCAAATATTGATGATACTTACATGTTCATATATAGTCATTAAAAATGAACATGCAAATGATTAGATGATGGTTATAAGCAGCTGAATATTAAGGTAAGAAAAATAGTAATGGTTCAGTTCAATTTTCCTAAAAATTATACACTAAAACAATGAGATATTGTTTCTCTTCCTAAATAAACAATTATAAAACCTATCAATACATTGTTAACTTTGACATAGGAACACAGGTACTTTCACACACTGCTGGTAAGATTTTGTGTTGGTATAGGTGACTTATGATTTATCCTAAATAAATAAGACCTTTGTAATTGTTTTCAAACATTTTTATATGATAACTTTATGACATTAACCAGCTGGTATATAACTAAATAAGTTGATTTGAGCCAATAGAGTCAATAGTGGTAGGAAAGTATGAGACAAACTCAGAGAGCATTCTTTAAAGTGTTCTTTAAAGTGTCAATAACATGAAAAACAGACTCACACAGATTTTAAATGAAAAAGGACATGGTAACTAATGCAATGCATTCTTTAACCAAAAAAAAAAGGTCATTAATGGGACAATTAACAAATATGGATAAGGTTTATAAGTTAGATAATAGTATTGCATCAGTGTCAATTTCTGTTTCCCATAATTGTACTCTGATTATGTAAGAGAATGTATACATGCACTTAGAAAAAATCCTTGAAGAATTTGGGATAAAGGATATCATATCTGCCATTTATTCTTATAAATTTCAAGAAAAAACAAACAGAAGAGACAGAGCAAAAGACAGAGAAAACAAATATAAGGAAATTTAAAGTTTGTGGAGACTGGCCAAAGGGCTTCTGGAATTTTTTTTTATTATACTTCCAAGTTTTCTGACTATCTAAGTTAGGAGAAAATATATGTCTAAAAATGAAAAGGAAAACTTGATAAGTTAATTCACAAATCAGCGAGTCATTCCACCGCATGAATTTATGATTAAATTAAACAAACCATTGAACTAGGAGGTAATTCCAAAAACATACTTATTTTCAAAATGGTTAAGTACAGGTGCATGTAGCCCATCCTTGGGAGACTGGATTTCGAGGCACCAGCGCAGAAAACTCCCAATCTTAAAATTTTCCCTCCTGGTAGGAAATTTTGCCCTCCCTCTACATGACTTGAACTTCTCAAGTTTGATTTTTTCACAATGCAAATCTCATCCTGAAGTGGCACCCCTTCTCTCCACAGAAAAGTCTTAACTGGGCTTCTCCAGAAATCTTCACTATGGCTGATTTTAGGGCTGTCAGCAAAAGAGTTCAATGTAGATAAACTTCCTATTTTCATGCCGCCCGGCTTTACTTGGCCACCTGCAGGGAAGATACCAGCACTCCAGGTGCTAGACACCCCTTTCTAGTTTCTCACAAACATGTATCCAGTATACTATAGTTTGTAGAAATGAACAAACAAGTTCTCTGGCCTTGAGCTGGGCTTCACAGAGATGTCTACGATTTTAAGATAAGTTACCAATTGGGCTCCATGGTAACAGCTGGCAGGGGGAGGAAAGAGGGGAGAAAAAGCTCTCCCCTTTTCAGGTGTTGCCCTTGAAGGATTAACTTGCCCAAAACAGTGAAAGAAAAAGCTGCTTTTATGTGAACTTATGTAGACTGTGAACCTTTGAGCCCCTCCCCTTACATGCTGGGTATAAAACTCTGATGAAGCTACCTGAACTCAGGGTTCAGGGGATTGATTGATTACAGCAAAAGCTGTGCCCTCTGAACCTGGCTACAGCCAAATAAAACTGTTTCCAGCTATCTTTGGTGTCTTGCCACGTCTGTCCCTACAACAAGCCTACCAGGCACCCACCTCCGGCACCTTAGAATGTTTCACATAATGCAGTACAGAAGGCATGTAGCTGTGTAACATGAAAACACTCATGTTCTTCTCATCTGTGCAGTGAGTATGATTTTTTCCCCCATCAACCAATTTTAGGTTTTGATTCCCAACATGGCCATCACTCAGTTTGGGGTATTTAAGGTTTATACCTGTCTAGCAACAGTATTTTTTTCCTAAAGAGATTAATATGCAAATGGCAGAGGAAGGATATTATGTGGAGACCAAATACTTTTGCCATCTATGGTCAGTTGTTAAGCAGACTCGAAAGAGTAGGCTTGTAAAGATTGAAGGAGGGAACGTGGCAACCAAACAGAATACTTTGGAACAAATAGGACCTGACTATTTTAAAGACATGACATCAAGTATAACGGAAACTCAGAAAATCATTATTAAGAAAACTATTAAATTTGGGCATCCCCGATAGTAGCACAGGTTTTTTGTATAAATTAGCAACTACAAAGATATGCCTGTTTGCTTTAGTCAGCTTTTACACTGCTGTGACAAAAGACCTAACGAGAATAATTTTAAGGAGGATATGTTTATTCAGGGGCTCATGGTTTCAGAAGTTTCAGTCCACAAATGGCTGACTCCATTCCTTTGGGCTGAAGATGAGGCAGAATATCTCAGTGGAAGTGTGTGATAGAGAAAAACAGCTGGGAACTTGGCACCAGGAAGGAGAAAGAGCTCAGCTCACACAATATATATATCCCAAAGGCATACCCCCAGGGATCCACCTCCTCCAGCCATACCCTACCTGCCTGTAGTTACTACCCAGTTAATCCCTATCAGGGGATTAATGCCTGATTAGATTAAGGCTCTCATAACCCAATCATTTCAACTCTAAATGTTCTTGCACCATTTCTCACATGAACCTTTGGGGAGACATCTAAACCATCACACTTTTATTCATTAATCTTCTGAATTAGGTAACTTAGATACCTGGCAAGAAAATACCAATGCAGGGGAAGAAGAGCAACAAGACAATATAGCCTGGCAAGCAGAAGTCCTGAGGCAGCAGAAAATAACAGAGAAAAGAAAACAGCAGGATTACAAAGAAAGAAAATGGAAAAGGAAGGACAGAGGCTAATGAAGAGGGAGCAAAACAAAATTCTTATGAGACTTTCAAAACAAATATTCTCCAAATGTCACGATGCCAGGAGAAATCTGAACTCCATAAAGTACACACTATTCATATAGATCAGAGAGTATTTTTAGAATGCAAACACAGGCTTAATTCAGAGCATTCATCAGAACATCCAGGACACCAGGGTTCTCCCAAAGTACCTTTAATGAGTGAGATTGAAAACCGCAAAAGACTTATGAGACATTTTCTTCAACGTGCTCCAAATATAAGACAATTATTTGCTATAGAGAAATTACTACCAATGGAATATAGCAATACTTCTCAAGCTTGTGTTTCAAGCTAAATAAATGGATGTAATTAATTTATGATTGCAAAGAATTCTGCCATTATTCTATCCTTAAATATGCATAGTTGTGAAATAAATAATTTTAATATTCTTTGATTCTATTGTTATCTGACCTAAATTAGACAAACTCTAGGGCTCCAACTTATTTTTATTATCAAAATATGGTGCTGGCATACATTTTCTCTCTTTGAATTAGTGTTGTTTATGTTTAATGAAGCATTAAGGAATTTGATGACTTGGTCTTTTAAGAAAGTTGTGTTAAACGTAAGAATTTTATTTATCATGAAAACTAGTTAAGTATAAATTGAGATGTGTTAGCCACAGACTGGGATCCTAATTAGAATAAGATGTACTCTATGTTTGTACAAATGTGTCAAAATTGACTCTACTGTCACATATAACTAAAAAGAACTAATAAAATGTTCATGGTGATACATCAACAGCAAAAAAAATGAAAATAAATTGAGATATTTTTACTAGTACACAAAAAGAAGTCTAGTAATTTTAAGAAAAAAAACTTCTAGGCATAATGTTGAAATTTGGGGGAATTATTGTTTAAAAAGCATCAAGGAAATTTTCACAAAAAGACAATTGCACTTTAGATGAGAAGTGGGTTAATGTTAATGAGGCAGGAGGAAAAAGATCATTGAAAACTTCACTGTAGAAAGTACTCCTTTTCAGGATTTATTATTGAGGCTTCACACGCCAACTCACAATGCACTATCTTGACACAGATCATATAAACCTCAGTAAATTTCTAAAGCCTATGATACTAAAGGTTACCAATTTTGTTACAGGGCAATTTCAAAGGTGAGTGGGATTTTTTTTTCCCTCAATACAAGATAGTGAACCAATTGTTCAAAAGCCTTAACTAACCTAGCCCATATGGAAAAACAGTCAGAACAGAACATAGTTTTTTAGGAATTTAAAAAATAATAGTTGGCACTATTGTATATTTATTGTGTTTTTGTTGTTTGTGTTATCTGCCTTATTTTTACACAGCAATTTTAATGAACTTACAGATGAGCTCTTGGAAATAGCACTTTATTTACAACATCAAATAATAATTAAAAGGAAATGGTTTATGATGTTATAATCTATAGGATATGGTTTATAATGTCTTGGCTTATAACTGTCATCCAGGAAGCAATGAGATACTCAATAGAATGTAGTAAATATGAATTTCAGGACAAAAAAACAATGCAAGTGTGTCAGAAATGTAACAATTTAATTTTCATCAAGCCCTACTTCCTATGATATTCCACTGAATATCATAAACTCTGTATAGTAAACACATTGTTATCCCCCTTTTAGTTGGAAAGAGATGTTTCACAAGTCCTTCCATGAAAAAGAAAAGTTCTGATTTGCAAGGTTCACTGATTTCCAGGGGACAAATACTGCCACCCTTGAGACATGCTACTAACCTGACACTTCACACGGTTTTTGGAAAACATGCAGGTAATCCAATACAAGACAGTTCTGGGACATACCACTGCTTCCTTTCCATGAAATGGGTTGAAGAGTCTAGTGCCAAAACTTGTGGGCAGGAATACAACTATCCATTCCTATGTTTCTAAGAAAGAAAGAGTTGTTTTTAATCATCCATTATTAATCCACAAATGTTCTTACTTGTTCCCTAACTCAAGCATTCTCCAAGTTTGACACTCACCTAGACTCACTGGAAACTAGGATCTACTCCTATAACTCAATGGAGAAAAGGGAACTAGGGGCATGTGTTGCAGATCTATTCAGATCCCATCCTCACCCCCAGGCACCTGCTGTAGGTTCATGTAGCCACTTCTCATTTTGAGACTTTGTGGTACATTTCAGGGCACAGAAATACAAAGATCAGTCATAACTTTTTTTTCTTTCGGTACCAGGGATTGAACCTAAGGACACTCAACCACTGAGTCACATCCCCAGCCCTTTTTTACTTTTTATTTTGAGACAGGTCCTAACTTGCTTAGGACCTACATTAAATTGATGTTGTTGTCTTTACATTTGCAATCTTCCTGCCTCAGCTTCTCTAGCTGCTGGAATTATAAACCTGCACTACTCCGCCCAGCAGTCTTGATTTCTGAATGCATATGTAAGTGAGGCACCTGGGCCTTTGTACTTGATACCCCCAGTCCATTTGAGGTTTCTGTAACCTATTTCCCCAGCCAGGACCAGTCCAACTAAAGGTGACTCAGAATGGACTCAAGGACAAGAAAGAGGGTTCTTCTCTCAGGGACACTGGTAAATAACTAATAGTGGTTTATTTCCCAGTTATTGTCTCAAAGACCAGGCATCTATGCCCCTACCCTTTATAGGAGGAGATCTTTTTACAGACAATATGTTATTCCACATTTTTATAATATATGACAGTATGAGCTGTTAATAATCTCAGGTTCTGGAACAACATTTTTTTGGTATTTCTAGTAAATTTTTATGGAACAACAAAATTATGCTATTAATAAGTGGGATAGGTGCAAATATACAAACAGATTAAGGAAAATTTTCAGTTAATATGAAAATATTATTCAAATCATATATCTGTGTTTCAGCAAAAGCTTAACTCATATGCATATACATTCCTTTGATAATTCAATTTCTAAACTTTTACCAAATCATTCAAAATATGCATAAGAGTGATTATCACAGTATTATTTTATCATTGTGAGAAACTACAAAAATAATTATATCAAATTTTAGTAGCATCTATTCAATGCAACTATTAAATGCAGTTATAGGATAATACCTTATCACAGGAAAGATGTTATAATTCATGAGTTAGAAAAAATTAAAATATAACATATTTTAAAGAAATAACTTTCATGTACATAAATGTGTATTTTAATAGTGTTCATATCTGAATAATGGTTTTCCAATGGTTTTTATTTCTTATATGTATATTATTACTTCCAATCATAAGAAGACAGGAAAAGAAAAAAAGAAGACTTGTTTTCCAGAAGCAGTGATGTATATTCTCTAATTTAATTATCAAATTTACTATGTACCCTCAAGTTTGTATCAGTAACGGCTTTTCCTATGATAAATCTAAAGCTTTAAAGAAAGTAATTTAATCCATTCAAAATGACAGAATCGGGTCTGTCATGGATCAGAAGCCAAAGTCAATGCTTTTTTCTAACCCCATGTTTATATGAGCAAGTATCAATCAGTGTGAATCACCAGGGCCACCTACATAGTTCTGTAAGTGGCAAGAACTAAACAGCTAATGCTAACACTCCATAAATACCTAAAGCAGATGCACCATCAATAAAATTTCTCAATCATTTGAATTCCCCTTAGCAGATAAACCAACCTTGGGGAAAATTGCTGAGTAGAATCGAAAACTTTGGCGTACATAATGACTTCATTGTACTATTTATGTTTTTATAATAGTCTTCATAATAATTAAAAAACATTTTTATGACTAACTGCACAATAAGAAAAGTGAAGCAATTACACAGATAGACATAGTCAGCATTGCTTTTGATTGAATTATATGGCAGTTTTATGTAAAGTTTACTTTCAGCCATCTAATGTACCTAAAAAACTGGATATTGGCCCTCCTCTGCCTCTGAGCATTCTCTGCCTGAGCATTTATTACTTTGTTGTATTTTAAAAGTCTTAAATCTCATTCATCTAAAATATTACCCATGTAAATGTTAAGGAGAAGTAAAGCAAAACAGCAAAAAGAATTAATATACTGTAAAAACACAACCACTGATCTTATTTCATTTATTCATTCTGCAAACATGCCCTGATTCATGCAGGCATCGGGTACAACAGGACATATACATTCCTACCTTCAGGAGCCTTTGTTCTTGTGATACTCTCATCAATGTCATCATAATTGATTTCTCCCACATTAGAAAGGAATTTCCTCATCCTATCACGTTTTAAAAATATTTAACAATTGTTCTTTGTGCTGTTTATGTGACTAATACTACAGGTTGACAGAAAATCACTACCAAGTTTCATTTTGCGTCTTCTCTCATCCTCTAAGCAGAAGTCTGTTTACTATAGCTTTCAAAATGTGTCACACCTGAGGCTCTCACTTGAAAGAAAGCACATGAAAGCCTGGAGACTTCATTCCTGGAGAAATCTAGCAGAAAAAGACTGATCAAACCAAGGACATGCCAGTGGCAGAGGACAAAATCAAGCTACAAGGTGGAGCCTACCTCAAGCATTTTCATGTCTCCAGAGACCTTAAATCAGAATATCACTGCTAGAAAGACCCATGCTTCTGGGAATATTACAATTAAATCATTTTTCACTTTTTCCATTTTCTTTTCTCTGTTAGTCTGAATATCTATTCTAATACCATGGGACTGTATTTGTCAAGAAGATAAGCAACAGTGTCATTCAGAAGGAGAATATGAGATTTCTTTTTAAAAAAATAAAAGTTAAATTTAAGAGAGCTGTTTTATTCTTTAAAAAAAAAAGAGTATGACCCAGTTATTACTGGATAACACTTATGCATTTCTATAATTAAAAAGAAAGAGTATAAATTAGACTTCTGATGATCTATTAAACATATTTCAATGCATATAAATTTGTCCTTAGGTACATGAACAAATCAACATGCTGAAGTGTGCTTGTACATGGCGAATTCATTTTCCTTAACTTCTAGAACAGTCATTTTTCTCCACTACTTAGTTACTAGCACCAAAAGAAGAGGTCTGGGTATCAAAGTAGAGTACAGGTTATATAATCAGCAAATCATGAAAACTATGCTACATTTGTTTCATAGACTCTAGCAGGTTTTTTTATTTGTTCTAATTAATTATACATAACAATAGAATGAACTTTGCAACATCATATATAAATGGAGTATAATTTCTCATCCTTCTAGTTGTATATGGTGTAGAATCACATCAGTCATGTAATCATATATGTACAAAGGGTAATAATTAATGTCAGATCCATTCTACTATTCTTCCTATCCCACTACCCCTTCATCCCTTCACTCCCCCTTACCTACCCCAAAGTAACTCTATTCTTCCCTAGCCCCCACCCCTTATGGAGAATTAGCATCCATATATCAGAGAAAACATTCAGCCTTTGGTTTGGGGGATTGGCTTATTTTGTAGCATGATATGGAGCACAGATGTACCAAGTCTCTAAAACTCCCTTTCAAATAAACACTTTCTTAATTTCATATATATTGGGAAGAGAGAAATTGTTTTAATCACATCATATTTTACTCCCTGATCCAGTGAGAAATAATACATACTATGAAACCATTTTCTGCTTCAATTCTGTATTAGCGAACTGGGAGAAATCCCTTTGAACAGATTAAGAGTCTTTAAACTCACATAAAGCCAGTCTGACCTGCCCAGAAACAATAACTTCGAGTTATGCTTTTCTTTCTCTTCCACAATGATCAATTTCTTGTCTTCTAAAATAATAGGCAATCTGTCTATAATTTTAAAGTTCATTTATATTTTATTTGTATACCTCATTTACTAATTTTTAAAAGTCTTTTCATTCATCATTCTTTTTCCTAAGATTTTTTAGCTTCTGTTCCTCCCCCCACCTCCACCCCACGTTTTACTGTAATAGGAGTTTTATGACTTCTTTGAATAAACCTTATTTGGAATACATTAGGCTTAATTGAAACACCAAAAGCACATAATTTGGTAAGATGACAGAGCTAGATATCATTTACTGCATCTTAGATTTTTATATACCTCATTAGTGTTATTACCACCAGCTTATAATTATACAAAAACTGAATACAGAATTCATGGAACTAGAAATTCCCATATTAAGTCCCAAAACTTTATTTAATCCAACATGTCCAATCTTCTTCTAATCTTTTTTTTTTAAAATATTTATTTTTTAGTTGTAGGTGAATACAATATCTTTATTTATTTTTATATGGTACTGAGGATCGAACCCAGGGTCTTGGATGTGCTAGATGAGCACTCTACCCCTGAGCCACAACCCCAGCCCCCTTCTTCTAATCTTACAGAGAATCTGATAATTAGCAAAACTGACTGAAATTGTACTTCATCTCACTTCTGGCAGAAAATGAACTAAAGATTGGTAGTGATCAGGGTTCAAATAGCAGTTTAGATAGGAGTTGTATCAAAGTAAACTGAGATGCAAGACATCAACATTAAGTCAATTTTCAGGTTTGGATCTAGAATGTCATCATAAAGCTTATGTGTTGAAACATGGTCCGCAGTGTGTCAAGGTTCAAAGGTGAAGCTTTTGGGAAATTAGATCATGTGGGCTATAATCTCATTTGGTGATTAATAATTTAGGAGGACTACTAGGTGGTAACTGTAGACAGATGGGGTGTGGCTAGAAGAAGCAACTCACTGGGGCATGCCTCTGAAGGGTTGATGTTCTCCCCTTCCCTTTCCTTTCTCTTCCCCTGACACTTTCCTTCCATGTTGTCATGGACTGAACCACTTTCCTTCACCATGTTCTTTCTTTAGAATGTTCTGTTTCACCTTGGATTCAGAGCACCCAGAACAATGGAGTCAGCCAACCATGGATTTTAAAATTGTCAGCCAAAATAAACTTTTCTTTTCTAAGTTCTTCTTGTTGGGATTTTTGGTCACATCAATGAAAATCTGACTAACAGTAATATACCAGGATTCTGAGATCAGTAAAACAAACAAAAAAAAAAGTGGGTAAAACAAGAGAAGGGCAGGATGCTGCTCCAATACTGGCAGCTTTATCAGGCCCAGATAACCTATAATGTTAATCAAGGTCCTGAGTAAAGAAAATGAAGTCTTTCAATGGTTGAAAAGGGAGTAAGAACAGAACAAGGATTAGTAAGCTGCTATAGAATCACAAAAACTATAGTCAAAGCTTAGCCCACCAAGCGCTGCCTAAATTCAGCATTAGGAAGATAAGCAAGCAAGAGGGGTACATGCAGGGAATCTTCTAAAAATGCCGTTGAATTTCTGCTGCCATTTAAGCCTGTGAAAATTGGGCATTTCATCTAACCTTCTATCTAGGCCCTTGCTAATTTCACAGAAGGCATTGTGCCAGAAGTATGGAAGAAAGTTAGAAATGCTCTAGAACTAGACTCAGCACTCCAAAGTCCCTGTGTCCAACTCAAAGGTGGATCCCTCTGTAGGCAGAAATTCTTTGGAGGCCTAAGCTTCTTAGACTGTGTATTCTGTGGTTTGTTCTAGAGACAGAACCAAGTCAAGAGTAATTATTGTTACAACCCATATATTAAAAATAATTGAGGTCTTTACAATTTTTTTTTTAAATAACAGAATTCATTATCCCACTGTTATAGAGACCAAAAATCTGAAATTAGAGTGTTGCCTTGACTAATTCCTTTTGGGGGCTCTAAGGGAGAATCTGTTTTATGCCCCTTTCCTAACTTGTGGTGGCTTTTGACATCCTTGGTGCTCCTCAGCTTGTAGATGCTTCAATCTTATCCACATTTTTATGCAGACATCTTTGCCTCTGTGTCTCTTCCCTTTCTGTCTTTAATAGGGACAGTTATCACACCTTTCATTAGGCTGACTGTAATCAAGAGTGTTCTTGTTTGAAAGCCTTGCCTTACTGCATATGCAAAGACTCCCTGTCTAAATAAGATCAAGTTCATAATATCAGGGTTTAATATTTGGAAGCATTTTGGGAAGGGGAGACACAATTCAACCCAGTACACTTTGCTAAGGGTATATTTACAATCTTTAAAATATATATTTAAAAAATCCTTATGCTAAGCAAAAAGCACGCCTCAGGTAATAAGACATTAGGAGCAATAAAACCAGGAACTCTAATTTGAACAAACTATGATAAATTAGGAATTAATTATATTTGAGCCAAAGCAGAGGAGAATCACATTAAGAACGGATCCTTTGGGGTAATTAAGTAGTTTATAGCTCGTTGATTTTTTCCTCCAATTAGGGCATGAATTAGCAGTAGTGGAAGACTGGCTAAAATCTATACTAGGTACACAAAGAAAAGTAAATAAATAAAATTAATTATATAACTAAAAATGAAAATAAAGCCAGGTGCGGTAGAGCACACCTATATTCCTAGCTACTTGGGAGACTAAGTCCAGCCTGGGCAACTTAGTGAGACCCTCTCTCAAAATAAAAAACAAAAAAGGACTGGAATTTAGCTCAGTGGTACAGCTTCCCTGAGTTCAATCCCCAGTACCTCAAAAAAGCTTGGGGGGGGGGATAAAAAATTTAATAAGTAAATTATGTTTATATTACCTTGCAGTTTTGCTTATTATTAGTTTTTCAGAATTTGCATAGGAGATCTCAACCGAAAGAGATGGATGATTTCAAGGTAGAAGGAGAGACAGGAGCCAAATAAAATGCTAAGGACTATTTTGATAATCATCATGAAATTTTTAAAAATATAGGGAGAAAAATATTATCGTAGGCCCTTAAAACTTAAGTAAATACCATGTATCCAGTAGCATTTCAAGGATCATAGTAAGTAAATTCCATATCATGAGACTTTTATTTATTTTTAGAGTTTAAAGGTATTCACAATGTGACAAATATTACCTTTGCTCTGAGGAGAAAAAAAAAATCAGTACAGGCTGTGCTCAGAATATTAGAAGGCCTGTGAGTAGTTTTGAATACAGATATATTTGGATCTATTCATTAACTCTGAATGTAATACCCAACCAGGGGAGTTGGATGGCTTCCAACAGTTGCAATGAGAAACATGACAACCAAAATGCAATATGCTTTACAGAATTCCTCTCTTCTTCTTTTTTTTTACTTGCTTCCTCCTTCAGATACATTTTGAAATCAGCAGTTATTCATTGTAATGTGTATTTCTCATCTCTATTAAAGACAAAATGTTTTACTTATTTTTATAAGATATTCTCACAGAAATATTTAGTAAGATTTTATGGCATACAGTAATTTAATTTAGTTCTTAAGAGTAATGTTTAAAATGAAAATACCAGTTAATATTTTCATTAAAATCATCTGATTAAATATAAAACATAGAAATAAAAAACAAATATATGTTTATCATTTTGCTTTCAATATATATGATACAAAAATATGGAATAAATATATTTCCATGAACTTCTGAAGTATTCAGAATACATAAAGGAAGACATAATCAAGTCAATATAATTTACTTTATTCTTTTAGGCCAGATGTTATATAAGTTATAGGAAAATCAAAGTTTAAGAAAGTTATTATTTAAAGTGCTTAATCTACATATGTATTATAACAAATGAGACAGTTGTTTTCAAAGGTTTAAAAATGCAGTTGGGGACAGTGATACACACCTATTATCCTGGCTGAGGAGCTGAGGTAGGAATATCACAAGTTCAAGGCCAACCTGGGCAACTTAGCAAGACCCTGTCAGAAAAAATTAAAAGAGCCAGGTACACAGCTCAGTGGCAGAATTCTTGACTAGCATGTAAAAGGCCCTGGGTTGAATTTCCAGTTATATATACATAATTTCATAAGTATTTAAAATGCCAATTTTCTTCCAATTTTTAATCCATAAAGAAAATACGTTATGCAATTTCCATGACTATCTTCTTCTTATGCTGTTACAGGGAAAGAAAAAAAAAATCAGTTTGAGCTAGCAATTTTTAACTTTAATTTCTTTTAACTGGAGGACCATTGCTCCTTTTAAGAATCTTACTCATCTCTAAATTTTCTACCCATGATATAGTTCTCCATAAATATTCAAATACACATAACCAACTAACTTTTCTATGTACTTTTGGCAAGTCCCCAATTGTAATGAATGCCAGAAGCTAGACTAAGAACCTCTAACCTTGGAATATGCTAAGGAATATTCTAAGCTTTGGAAAAGAAGCAGAGAATTAACCAAGATGGAGGCAGAAGGTTTTTAGATCAATTCTTTATTTTTCCAGTGTTCAGAATATTCTCTAACACAAAATAAATAATTTTTGAAGGAATAAATTGTTCTAAGAACTTCTGAGTGTATTCAGGGCTATAGAAGCAGTTCTGTACAGAGGAAATTCATATAAGATTTTGATCTAGAGGATATAATTTTAAATCCCTTCTTCTTAAATTTCACTGTGGCTTTTGATAGATTAAATTCTCTGGGTTTCAATTTTCTCATCTATAAAATAAGAATACTAAAATCTGTCCCCAGTTATTGTAAGAATTAGTAAGAAGTTTCAGTGTCCTATTATACAATAAGGTAATAAATGTACTGTAAACTTCAAAAAGTTAAAAGAAAGAAATTTGGATGTTTTCACCATGAATAATAATAGCTTGAAGAGATAGCTGTGTTTACATTGACTTAAGCATCACACAATATTTACATATAACACCATCACAAAAACATTCCATAAATGTTTTTGTTTTTGTTTCAGTTGAAAAACTAAATTTTTTAAGAAGTGACAAGCAGGTGAGAACTTGTTCAATATATTTCAGTGGGTTTGGCTCAAATTGTTAGAAGTTGGGTTCCTAAAATTTCTGGTGAGAGAATTTCAGGATAATAAATAACTAGGCATTCATATATTTGAAACTTACCAGGATTTGTGTTAAGTTCAAAGAGTCAGTTGGATTCTCACATTTGAGTAGGATAAGCTGATTTTAAGATCTGATCATTGAATAAACAAAGTGTAAGTTCTATTTTTGCTAACATGTATACGCTAAGGCAAAAGTTCTTTGTAAAGCAATACATATTTTCAAAGGATTAAATTTGTTAGATATACAGAAAGCCCTGAAGTGTTACTCAGAAGTTAATAAGCTTCATGAGACAGAAAGGGGAAAACAAACAAAACAGGACTGATGAGGTGCATTTCCCACACTAGTCAATCTACAAACCAAGAGAAATGAAGACTAATAAGAAATGGTCTGTTGTAGCAGAATGGAGGCTACAGGCTACAGACAGAATTCACACAGTCAGTCCTGAAACCAGTTGCTGACAAGCAAGCAGTCAAAGAAAAGGAAAAAATACAAACACTAAAGTAATAAATACAGGTAAAGAGGTGAATTTTTTAATTTTCCTGATGCCAAACAATCAATACAGGCAAGTTAGAGGATGCGATAATATGAAGGTTTTCCTTTTGTGGGTTTAAACAAGCAAGGTTGAAAGAGGTTTCAGTGTCTTTTATCCTCAAGTATGTGCAGGCATGAAATATCTGGCTTTAGTTTGTAGACAAGTTTTACTGATATATCCAACCAAATGAAAAGCTTTAGCCATTGGGAATGCTACTATGAATATTTTCTATTTGCAGGTTGTGTTTTAGCAGCTAGTGGGAGATTTTTTTTTTCATCTAGTACCCTAAGATTCATTTTTGTCTCCTGGCAACGGTTCTTTTCATTTCTCACAAAAAAAGACAATGAAATTACTGTACTTTCATGCCTTAGAAAAAAAATCACCACATTGCTGACTTTTTTCCCATGAAACTTCAAACAGAACAAATCTCAAAACTAACAACAACCACTTTCACTTTGGATAGATCATAAAGGTCAATTTGTTGCAAGCTGAAAACACTTATTCCTTTATGATGAAAAAGAAAACATGAAATTAGCTGTCACATGTCTTTACTAGAATAAGGAAATGGGAATGTTCATACAAGTGATACTGTCATCCAATGACGACCTGGGCTCTAAACTAAAGAGGCTGTGACATCACATTAGAGCATCCATATTGACTAACCCTCCAGCTGATACCCATACACATGGGAAAGGAGCTCAGAGGCATCAAAATAGCTGTTTTTATCAAAATGTCAGGCAAGCCACAAATGAGATGTACTCTAACGGACAGAACTATCTAGGCCCAGGATTAAACAGGAGAGAAACAGAAGTGACATTTTCCTCTTAAGAACACAAGAAAAGCAGAGCAGAAAATTCTCAACTTGAAAAGGAATTCAGTGTATTGTCATACTATCAATACAGATCTTCATCAAAAACAGGAAGTGAATGTGTATCATAGCACTAGAACTTCACAAAAAAAGAATCTCTTTCATAATGCTACAACATATAAATTTTTCACACAAACAAACCAAGGCGCAAAAATAGTTTAAAAAAAAAAAAAACATGGTCAAGGTCACACAGCTAGTAAGTGGCAGAGCCAGGATTTAAGACATCTAATGCCATTCCCCATAGCACAATTCACTCAGACCAGCATCCCTCATTTTACAACCTAAAATGAATTAGAAAATGTTTAGGTATCATCCATTCCTATAAATCTCAGACCTAAGTTCAGCCTTCCAGACCTAATGAAGTTCTTAAAACTAACCATGAGTAATGGTGAGAGAAAACAACAGCCCCAACTGCTACCACACCAGCTTGTGTCTTCCATGTGCCCATGACACTGGGCACAGTGGTGCACATCTATAATCCCAGCTGCTTGGGAGGCTGAGGCAGGAGGATCACAAGTTCCAGACCTGCTTATGCAACTTAGCAAAACCTTGTTTCAAATGAAAAATAAAAAAGGCTGGGTATATAGCTCACTGGTTCAGTGCCCCAAGGTTCAATTCCCAGTACTAAAACAAAAGTAATTAAAAAGGAGCTATTCTACAACCTCAGATAGTGCTGACAAACTATGAAGTAATGCAAATCTCTACTAAAAAAAAAAAATTAGTAAAGGTTACACAGTGATGACTTTTCCACTGGGAAGAAAATGGAACATTTGGAAACAGACTAAACAAATAAACTGAATGTTATAACTTAGTTCCTAGAATAATTCTTGTAGTGCTTTTGAGATTTGGTGTAATATAAAAGTGTTATAAAATAAAATATAAATATTCACAGGATGAAAATTGTGTGAAATAAATAAAAACTTTATTCAGTTTGGCAGCTGTTTTTAGATCCAAATTTTATTTCCTTGTGGGATAGAAAATAAGATGGGGATACTGCAGCTTCAGTAACCTGTATAACAAGAAGCATATGTAGTTTGAAGTACAAGAAATCCTTTTCATAAAGAGCTCTTTTTGTGGCCAAGACCAACTGAAATTGTTAGGAAAAGTATCTCAGTCTCTAAAAACACAAACTTCCTTTTTCTCAGAGGAAAATGTAGAGGACTAGATGCACAAACAAAAATTCAAATCCCATTGTTTACAAAATATCCTCTTATACAATTATTTTACCTTATTTGGTTATAGAATTTATTATATTGTTTTTCAACTACATATAAAAAGTGCATTTGAATATAAAATCTCCATACTAAGTCACCGAGAAAGTTGCTCCTGTTTCTTTTTTTAAGCTTTTGTACTTCTTTGAGGACACTGTCCCTCCAGTCACATCAAGGAGCTGAAAATAGGGAAATGGACACTGTTCTCTTTTTTAATTATTGTTCTATTTCTGTTTTTCTGGCTTTCAAATTGATCTCTAAAGACACAGACCTACATTGTCACTATTGTATAAACTCAATATTATCATTTATTTTTGTCAGTGTTTAAAGAACAAAAAGTGAACAAGATCCAAGTAGCACTGTAGACTGTCTGTGGTTGACTCATCAAAGATCAGTTGACATCGTTGAATAACCTTTCCCCTGTAGGAGTCAAGAGAGAACTGACTGACTCATCTGAGACAATGACATCTCCCACTCCAAGGCTTCTGTCTACATCATCAGTACAGTCATTACTTCAAAAATAAGACACAATTATCCGAGACTTCCTCAGCTTTATCAAAGGGCATCAGGAATATCTCAGACTTCAGCTTCCTACAAACATCCAATACTCATGGACACTAACTCCTTTGAATCCACCAGGACTAATCTCATTATACATGTATCCCTGTTCAAAACAGGAAACTTGGGGTCTCTCAAGGTCATTCTTTCTCTCCTGAACCTTAAGTCCTATATGACTCTAACATGAGCTCTCTTCCTCACTATTATCCCCATATACAAATACCCACTTTCAAAACTTTTTCACTGTACTTTTAGGAATTCAAGTTTCCAATCAGCCGCAGTCTGTCCTCAACATTATTTAGCATTCACTGTCTTACTATATATAACAGAAGCCTGGCTTTCCTTGGGACTCTGTTTCCCATCCAGTTTTCTAAACCAGTGGTTGTTCTTCATTGGGCTGGGTTGAAGACAAAGCATGTGCTCTGCTTGACTGTCTCACCTTTGATTCATTGTCATTCCCACCCCCTTAAATCTTGTGTTACCAGACACATCACTCCCTATACTTCATCATTCTATCATCAACCAATTCTGTGATCATTCTTCCTCATTTTTCAAAGATATCATCTGCTGGCTCCTTGTCATTCTCCCTAACACTAATGCAGTCCTAATGCTTGGTGATCGGAACATCCACAGAAGCTTTACAATACTCTGTTCTGTAAGTTTCTCAACCTCCTTTCCTTAAATTATCTTGATCTTTTCCTTACTTCAGTCACTACTCTAATAGGTGGACCCTAGATTATTTATTTATCAACAGCTATACCTCCTCCATAATTTCAAAGTTATGCCTCCCTTCTTCTAAACACCACATTTCTTTTCTCTCTCTCTAGTTTTTCATCTCCAGCAATTCTTTAGCCTTGTGCTCAATCTTTCTATCTTCCCAGGATCAATTAAAATGTCAATTTCCTCTTTTTCCTCACTGCTCTGCTGAAATTTCAAATGTATTAATAATACTCCCTTTCATATCCTCTCAACTCCCTTATATTTCTGTTGATTTTTCATACTCATTTGCAACATAGCTACCTGATTTAAACACAACTCTCTACTTTCTATGTCTGACAATGGCTGGGAAAAAAACCCACACAATTATGCTAATCATTCTCACCTTAAATGGTACTACTACTCTCAAGTTAGGCTATAATATATCCTGATGTAGAAAAGAAATAGGTTACATAGCAGGACTGAGATTGCAGTCCTTAGAATTGATATTTTCCATGTTCTAAATTTTAACTGAAACTTTGGTCTCGTAGGAAAATCATTGTAGAAGACGAAAGAGGAGGGGGCAGAGAAAGAGGTAAAAAAGAAGGAGAGGAAAAGGAGGAGTAAAAAGAAGTAGAGGAGGAAGAAAAAGAAGAATGCACATAGAAAGAAATGAGAAAATCTCACACTGGTGTCATGGTTCTTGTGTTCACCTGATGAGAAGTTTTACCAATTTGGAGTACATTTCAAGTCTCATGGTCTCTCTTTCCATCAGTAAAATATAAAAATCAAAACTATAAAATACTAAGAAAAAAACCATGTAGAAAAACTCCATGATGTTGGATTTGGTAATGATTTATTGGTTATAACAACAAAAGCAGAGAAGAGAGAAAAAATGATAAATTGGACTTCAACAAAATTAAAAAAAACTTTCATGTATCAAAGGACACATTCAACAAAGTAAAAAGTGAAACCACAGAATGATAAAAATATTTGCAAATTGTACATATGATGAGGAAAATTAATATTCTGAATATACAAAGTCTTCCTAGCAATTCAATCACAAAAGTATGCAACCTGTACAAAGGATAGATAATCACTTCAACAGATTTTCCAAAGAAAATATACAAATGGCCCATAAGTAGATGGAAAGATATTCACTCAATCTGCATTAGGAGGGCAATAATTTAAATACACACACACACACACACACACACACACACACACATATATATATATATATATATATATATATATATATATATATATATGAAATAGTAAGTTTGGGCAAGATATAGAAAAATTATAAAATTTGTGTACCACTGAAGGAATGCAAAATGGTTGTCAATCTAGAAAGCAATATGGTGTTCCTCAAAAAATTAAACATGGAATTAACATGTGGGGTAGCAATTCCTCTTCTGGATACATACCCAAATTAAGGGAAAGTAGAGTTTCAAAGGGAAAATTATACATCCATTGTCCTACTCAGCTAGCTGTTTATCACTATGACCAATATCAAAGAAAAACAAAAGAGAAAATATTTATGTTGGTTCAGTTTCAGAGGTTTCAGTACATGGTCAGCTGGTTCTATTGCTCTGGGCATGAAATGAGGAAGAACAACATGGTTGAAGTATGTAGCAGAAGAAAGCTGCTCACCTCATGGCAGCCAGAAGGAAGAGGGAGAAAGGAAGTGGCTAGGGACAACATATACCTTCCAAAAGCATGTTTCCAGGGACTTGCTTTCTCCAACTGGGCCCCCCTACAGTTTCCACCACCTTCCAACAGTATCATCAAATTATGAATTCATCAATGGATTCATTTGTTGATGAGATTAAAACCCTCATGATTCAATATTTTCCTAAAAGCCTCAACTCTGAACATTGCTGCCCTGGGAACCAAGCCTTCAATACATGAGCTTTGGGGGGACATTCCAGAGCCAACCTAAAACATTGATGTATATAAAAGCTTTATACACAATAGACAAAAGATGAAAATAACTGATGGATCTACTGATGAATATACAAAATGTGACATGTACATGCAATGAAATATTACTCAGCTTTATAAAAGAAGGAAATTTTGATACATGCTTTAACACGAATGAATCTTGAGAACATTACGCTGACTGAAATAAGTGAGTAACAAAAGGACAAATACTTTATGGTTTTCATTATATAATGTACCAAGAGGAATCAAATAAATGGAATCAGACAGTAAAACCAAAGTTGCTAGTATACTAATGTTGCAGAGGAAATGAGTTATTGTTTAATGGATAAAAAGTTTCAGTTTGGGAAAACAAGGAAGATCTAAACATGGATGGTGGTAACGGTTGGACAAGAATGTGCATGATATGCCACTGTACACTTAAAAATGGTCACAGTGGTAAATGTATAGAATGCATACATCACAATAAAAAATGAATTAAGTATATCAATAAAGACAAAATGTGTTTCCAACCTTTCATAAGAAACACATAAGTAACATGACAAACTGATTTGTAAATTATCGTTATAAATAAACTACAAACTGAGATTATGTAAATTATCCAAGTTTACAAGTATAGAAACATCCCAAGATGACCTATCTTAACTAATTACATGCATTGGGGGTATCTAACTTCAAATTAAGTGGCAATTGTAAGTTTTTAATGTTTTACTTATGCTATTTTATCCACATTTCTATGTCAGAATTCTCAGTTACCAAAAACGTGTACTAGTCTTTAGTAACCTAAGAATATGGAATTTTAATTGGGATTTTCCTTATTTTATAATTTTATAGAATCTATAATTTGCCACCTTCCCACTCTTAACTAATCAATTTTATGTACTTATTTTTATTGCTGCATTTTAATATATGTAACTGTGATTTATTATGCCATATTTCTGCATGCACGTAACATAATTTGACCTACTAATCAATCTTTAATGTGAAGTAAGTGATTCTCCAGATGTTTCAGTCTGTATACTTCTCAAGTAAAATTCAGTTTTGTTGTTTCCTAGGACAAAATTTACAATACCAGTATATTATAAACTAAAGATCTTCATGATTACTAACACCAATTTCAATGAAAATTCTCACTGGAGGAACTTTTAGCAAAACATAACCCTGTAGTCTGACTGGGTTCCCCCAAAAAATTATATGCTGAAATCCTACCACCAAGGTGATCGTTTTAGGAAATGGAAAATTTAGGATAATAATTAAGTCAAGAGGGCAGAGCTTTTATGAATAAAATTGGGGCCATATAAAATAGGTCCAAAGGAACCCATTTTCCCCTTTTACCTTGTGAGAACATTGAGAAGTTGACATCTGTAAAAGAAATCTACTGTTGCCTGAATCTTGAACTTCTTAGCCTCCATAAATCTAAGAAAAAAAAATTTTGTTAGTTTTAAACTAATTAATGACATTTTCTTATTGCAGCACAAAACAACAGATTTTTTCAAATGGATAGAATAAAATAGTTGTAACTCTTATTTTTATAATAAATGCCAATTTAAAATTGCTAAGGAAGTTATCAAAGAAATTCTGGCACTATCATAGCCTATTGTTTAAAAAAACTAAAATGTCATATTTTATATCTTAAATGAAGCTTGGTTTTTAAAATAACTATTTAAGAATGACCATCAACCATTATTTCACAAATGTTGACCTAGTAATTACCTGTAATACTCACATTTCTAGACCTAAAGTAAAATATTACAGATAAATCATAGGACTGTTTTTTTTAATTAGCCAATAGATTGCCAATATTATTCAAGCTTATGTCTTCACAATATCAATTATTGTATGATCCCATCTCTTATTTTATGATAAAAGTCTCAAAAGACAAACTGTGTTCTGTGAGCCAATGGTGTTGGAAACCAAAATGAGCAAGCTGGTATACACAGTCTTTTGGCAGATGAAACACTGAACCTTTTTCTAAGCTATTTGAATCCTGTTTTATTGATTCAAAAATACTTCATTGGTCCAGGGGGATGTTTGACCTTTACTTCTTCCAGAAGAAAAAAGCACCAGGCTAATCATGTTCAGGCAAACAATAGTCAGACTCCACAATAAGGCAAAGAAACAAACAGAGGAGTAGAATATAAAGGCAGAGATCCGTCCCAGCTTAAAGTGTTAAAAATAAGCCCGTGGCGACAAACAAGTAATTGCACCACATTTCCATATAGCCAGTGACACTTTACATGTGGGAAGTAAAAGCAGAAGCAGGCTCTTTTCAAGCTACCACCAAGGTCAGGTTGGGTTTCTGGTACATTTTAGCAATTCTAAACACCAAGGAATAGGAATATGTCTCTTCCCTTATAGTGTTTTGGGGTATGATCAAATGCCTTTTACAAAAAGATAACAGAGATCTTACTCATCACTATCATAATGCCCAGAGTGAATGAGTCATCTTCAGACTGGGCAGAGTACTATGATGTTAACTGAACTTCAGTGAAAGGTATCCAGTTTTCACCTTCCTTATCCTCAGTCTTCATATCCTAATTGTTTGTGAATCCAGTGAGTATTTTATTGTGTCCGTTTTATCATCTGTGTACAAGGAACATCTCAAAGGTCTGCACAATCTAACCCCTCACTCAAACATTTATTTGCTTTTCCTGAGGAAAAAAATCTCAAATAATTTGGGATGAAATCAGTACTTTCATATATTTCAACTATTCTTAAGAGGGGGAAGGAAAATTCAACAAGGAACATATTTATAATTTGCTGACTTATAATTTGCTAAACCCAATGTAAAAACTAAATCTCATTAGAAAAAGTTTTATCCAAAAAGTTATCCAATGTGATTATATACTCAATGGCATGTTCGATTAATACTGTTCCCTATATGTAGATATCCCATGAAAACAAAGCGCTTTACACAGGAATGCCCTTTAGAGCTGGAGATGGTAGATGGCATAGCAAATTAAATCAATTTTACGAAGGTACACCAGAAAGCACAGACTGTGAATCAATATTCTGTTTTGTTTCCTTGACATTTATTAAAGACTTTCATCAAGTTAATTCTCTTCTCTGGACCTTAATTTTCTCATCTGCAAAAGAGAACCTCAAATACTTTCTAAGGATACTCACAGATCTGAATATCATATTTTACATTAGATAAAATTATTAGGTCAGAAGCTACATTATAAATAATAAATGTAATACTAATTACATACAAACAACAATTAAATTAATTTTAGCTTCAATTATGACAAATATTATAGTTCAATTTATGCATTTTCAAATACCATATATTTACATGAACAAGAATCAATTGAGCCAAGGTTGTAGCTCAGTGGTAGAGCACTTTCCCACCATGTATGAGACACTGGGTTCAATTCTCAGCACCACATGTAAATTAATAAATAAAAAATAAAAGTCCATCAACAACTAAATTTTTTTAAAAAGAAATTACTTGAAATTAATTGAAGAAACTACATTAAATAATTTCCTATTAAAATATAATTTCAGGGTGCTTATCAAAATAGACAACTCATTCTATAAACTGTCTTTTAAAAACTCTCATACAAACTTTCCTTCTATTACCTATGAAAACAAATTATGCATATATGTACATATATATATATATACACACAGACATATATGCATGCATATACACATAGTCTTCATCTAACATTTTTCAAGGCAAACAAGAATTAAAGATTAAAACAAAGCAATCACAAAACACATGTTGAAAGCTCTATCTGAAGATATCTAGATATGTTTAATCATCTTTACTGTATTTCTATCATAGTATTTATCAAACTGTAGTATATCTTCTTTCACTAATTTACAAAATCCTGGAGACCAAGAATCATGTTTTACAGATCCCCCAGGAGGAACCCAATAAATGTTTGTATAATGAATAAGTGAATTTGTGTCCTTGTATATGCAGGCAACCCTGCAGTTATAAATATGCAATTTACAAATAGCTGGGTGTTACTGCTTCACTTTCTTCTTAAAATTATGTAACTGTTTATTTTTAAATTACAGATGAATTTAATTGCTCCAAAAAATATTTATTGAGCACCTTCTATGAACCAGGTATCATTCTAGGTACCTAGGATTCATCAGTGGATACAGATAATAAGAGAAATGTACAGTATATTAGAAGAAAAACAGGAAAATATAAGAGATCGTGCATTCTAAGGTTGGCAACAGAGTGCAAGGGGAAATCTAGTGTGCCAAAGCAGTATGGAAGTTTTAAGAAGACTATCAAGAGTTCTTACTTAATAGATGACATATGAGCAAAGACTAAAAGCAAAATCATTTTGCTAAATTTTCTAAATGTTATCCTTTAGGATCTCTGAATTTCTGTGCTATGATAATAACTTTAAGAGACCCTTGATAGATATGCAAAGGTATACTTGTGTTATCTTCCATCTCCAGATATTAGCTCATCTGAAAATGACACATTTAATAACCCAGGTATAAAGGAAAACTGTTTTAAAACTTTCAGAATGATGGCTTTTAATTTCTATTTATTCATTTGAAAAAAAATGTAGAATTAAAAAAATTACTAACTACTCAGTAATAGTGTTAATTAAATTTATTGATTTTTTTTAGTCCTCACTTAATCTTCATGTTGATCTTAGAGGGTTATATCTAAACAATTATATTTGATTGACCAGCTCTTACACATGGACACAAGAAAAGCAAAATAATCACTTATGTAAGTTAGGTCAAATTTCTACTATTGGGGGAACAAAAGGGGAAACCTAAAAATTACCTGAAATGACTTTGTTTATAAGAAAAATTTCTCAATTCTCACTTCCTTTGAAGTCATGAATGGCCACTAAGGTTAACTCTATTTATTGATTTTTGGGGTTGGGGGCAGTGGTGCTGGGGATTGAACCCAGGGCCTTGTGTATGTGAGGCAAGCCACTCTACCAAGTGAGCTATATCCCCAGCCCTATTGGTTTATTTTGATTAGTAACAGCTCCATGAAATGTTTTGAAAAAGATTCTGAAGTTGCATGTTGTATCACAGAAAAATGTTTGTCCTTGTTGGTCATGTCTGAAGTTCAAGGGAGGGGAAGCAGGAACCCTGGCACTACCTATTTTTTAGCCAGGACCTACACTTACATGATATATCAGATCCATACTCAGCCTACATTAGCAATTTGTAAGAGCAAACCTTGCAGATGATATCTTCTATACTATAGTCAGTAAACTCTATACCAAAAGTCAATGAGCAGAAATGGGTGGAATGAATAATCTAAAGGATTCAGTCATGGAGAAGGTAGAATAATACTTATGTGTCTAAGTATATATTATAAGTATAAGCTGGAAATGGGGTAGATCTATAGCTAAGAGTCATATCCATGTATCATAACCTGTGAAATCAAGACAAGTAACTAAAAACAAGAATATAAAAGAAATATTCACTGGCAATTATCAAGAATACAAGGAACAATAAATTGTGGCAAGGATGTGGGAAAGAAATTCACTTATACATTGCTGGTGGGATTGAAGATTAATGCAACCACTCGGGAAAGCAATATAGAAATTCCTCAGAAAACTTGGAATGGAACCCACTCCTCAGCATACACCCAAAGAACTTAAAATGAGCATACTACAAGGATGAAGCCACATTAATGTTTATAGCAGCTCAATTCACAATAGCCAAGCTATGGAACCAACCTAGGTGCCCTTCAACACTTGAAGAGATAAAGAAAATGTGGTACATATACACAATGGAATATTACTCAGCCATTAAAAAGAATGAAATTATGGCATTTGCCAGTAAATGGATGGAACTGGAGAGTATCATGTTAACTGAAATAAGCCAGTCCCTGCCCCCATCCCCGAAAAAGACAAAATATTCTATCTGCTATATGAATGCTGACCCACAAAAAGGGAAAGGAAGATTAGAAGTTCATAGGATTAGATAAAAAGAAATGAAGGGAAGAGAGGGGGGATGAGAATAGGAAAGAGAGTAGAATGAATGGGACACAACTTTCCTTTTCTCATATATAAATACATGACCAATGTAAATTCACATCATGTACAACCATAATAATGGGATCCTAACTAGAACTAGCTATATTTATTTTGTCTTTGTATGATATTTCAAAATATACTCTACTATCATGTAAAAACTATAAAAAAACAACAACTATTCATTAAGTAACTTGAATTCTACCAGCAGGTGTTTCAGTCATAATGCCACTTTTTAAAGTGTCTTTGTATCATCCCGTCTTCTTTACTACTTATGAGAGACTGTGCTCAGCATCTGGCACTAACAAATTATTAGAATTGCAAAATGTATTTTTAACTTACTATGACTAACTTTGATTTGCATACTCCATTAGTCTGCATCTTCAAACCTAGTATTTTTTTAAAGACTGCAAAAAAAATATGTTATTGGAAAGTGTATTTCTATCATGATAATTCCAAGAAGGAGCTGTTATTTTCAGCTGTGGGGTAGAGCAGCTTCAGGGAAAAAGTCTATAAACAGAAACAGGCCCATAAATGACTATGCCAGAAACAGCAATTATTAAAGCAAAACCCAACGTGTTCCCTTTTGTGGTCAAAAAAGAAAAGAAAAAGTCATTATGCATTTCCTAACCTATTCTATGAAATTTATTTTGATGTGCTTTTAGACAGCAGTATTCTCTTTCCAGCCCCAACACCCCTAATGAGTCTTTCTAAGAACTCTGGTAACTTGTTGAATCTCTTGTTGAATCTAAATGTTCCTTCTTGGTTCATGCCTTCCTTGAACTCTGCAGCACACACTGCTCCTAGAAAACATACTTTCTTTATTAGATATCTGATTTTCCTCATTCTTGTCCTCCAGAATCTCTTAAATTGTCCATTATGCTATTGAAAGCCTGGCCAACTCTGGCCATTGCTTAGGACTTGAATAATTTCACTCTCATTAAAAGTCGTATTTGGTATTCTGTCTTACTTGAGTTAATCTTTTCATGGACAATAATCCCATTTTCTCTCTACAGAATGTTCCCACGGTGCTAGAAGCAGAGATGGTATCCAGTTTGTAGTTTCAGATTAATTGACAATGAAGATTAAAGTTACAAAGGAAAAAAAAAGATGCTTCTCAGTGCCACTGTAGAAAAACAAAACAGCTAGTTTTCACATTAATTGATGAAGAACTTAACCATAAATACTAGCAGCTAATACCCAAAGTATATCTTTACTCAGTTATTTAAATAAATATTACTAAATGAATGCAAGTTGCTCTGAAGAACCTGATAAATATTCTGACTCAGAATTCTCTAAACATTTTTGTCTGTTTATTTCAAGCTGGAACTAAACAAAATCTCTATAATCTGTTGACTTTTATCACAATTTTATGTATTTCTTTCACCAAAAGTCAAAATCGCACTTTTTCTACATCTAGAAGAAAATCCAGCAATCTGAGTAGCATCCTCCCCTTGAAACAAGTTGAGCACAGTTTCCAAAGTCTCCTTGAAGAGTGAATGGCACTATTTCCTCTTATCTCTATGCACGGCTCTCAGTAATCTTTTGCATGAATTCAAATGTTGTTTTAGTCTGATCTATGAATACTATAAACAGAAGAGAGCTGGTCTGAAACATGTGGATATATGAAACTGCTTTAAACTTTCCTATCAAATATGTACATATTATTCCATTATCTAATGATGCATAATAGACAGTCATAAAACTTAGTGGATGAAAACAAAATTTTATCATCTCCTAACTCTGAGGGTGTATTGAAACTTGCCAAATCATCCTGTTTTAGAGTCTGTCATGCTTTACTACAGGTTTTTTTTAATATTTTTTTTAGTTATAGTTGGACACAATATCATTGTTTATTTATTTTATGTGGTGCTGAGGATTGAACACGGTCTCACACCTGAAAGGCAAGTGCTCCACCACGGAGCTACAACTCCAGCCCATTACAGTTTTAATAAAATGATTGCCAGGGTTGGAGTCATCTGTAGACTCAATTGGGCTAGATTTCCAAGAAGCCTTCTTCACTTGCTAGTCTGATACTTCACTTGCACTATCTGACACTGTTGGAGGCTGCCCATTCATCTCTCTGCTGATTGCATCTCTTCACATGGCTACTGACAGTCTGTTGATGTGTTCCTTCCACTGGAAGCAAAGACCAAAAATTTTCAAAGTCTACTGCATATGTGGTTCTAAGTAAAGAAGTAAACAGAGAAATATCAAAAGCACCTTCTCATGTTCTCTATGTCTATTGGATGTCTACAATATGACAGTTTCAATATAGTTGTATTTTTTACATTATTACTGACTTCCACAGTGTATATGTTCTAACAATAGAAAAATAAGCTGTACAGTTTCTTGTACCCTAACAATGGAACTTATGCAGCATCTCCTCTGCTACTTTCTATTGGATGCACAGAATATCCAAATTCAAGGTGGATGGGGGACTACCAAAGAATATGAGGAGTGGTCCATCAGGAAGCTGTCTTTGGAGTTTAGTTACCAATTCCATGTAGCTATGCCTAATAGCACAGCCAAAGAACAATATTCTTTATTGTAAATATAGAATAGGTAGTTTCAGGTGGGACTTAGATCAAACAGAGAAACTGAAATACTCTGGTGATCCATAGAATTTACATGCAACAGCCAGTTTGCCCTCTGACCCTTCGGAGAATTCTTGGTATATCTATTTACTGAAATATGCATAAAAATTACTTATAAGCATGTTTGTTGCAGAATTATTTATGAATATAAAAAATCAAAAACAACCTATTTGCCACAATGGCAGTTTAATTAAATTATGAAACATCAATATCATAAAATACAAGTTACTAACTACAAGAACATTCTTAAGATAATTAATGGGGGAGATGCTCTTGTTACTAAGTGGAAAAAGAAGTATTAATATCATATATATTGTTTTTAAAATATTTTTTAGTTGCAGATGGACACAATACCTTTATTTATTTTTATATGGTGCTGAGGATGGAACCCAGTGCCTCACATATGCAAGGCAAGCGGTCTACCACTGAGCCACAACCCCAGCCCCAATATCATGTATTTTTAATCATATAAATATACATGTATATTTACGTGTTTATATGTATATACACACAAATATATATATATATATATATATATATATGCACTTTATATGTTGAAAAAATATAATGCATCCAAATATTTATAGTAATTTTATCTGGGTGGTAGGATTATGGAATCTTGTTTAAAATTTTCTTCCTTGTAGTTTTCCATATTTTCTCAATTCTCAATAATGTTTACTATTTTTATATACTTTTAATTCTTAAAGAACTGTTTATAGTCAGATTTTTTATGGCAAGAGAAGGACAAAAAGGGGGGGAAAAAAACCTCACCTTAAACTTTGTGTAGAGTAACTTTTTTTCTCTGTAGCCAAGAAATCAACATTTCATTAAAGCCATTCTTTATCTCTTTCAGGTTATACTAGAGAATAATTTGGTACAATGAAGTGATAATACCTCAGTGAAAAAGCTTAATGCATTTCAAAATGTAATTAAATTTTAGCCAACAGAATAATGTCTCAATTCAGAGTTTCTGGCTTCACATTGAAGGTGGCAAACTGATACACATCTATTTCTCCTCTCTCCCAAAATTCCACCAAAAGGACTGGCAAAAAATGAGAGAGAAAATTAAAGCAGCATTGGAAAACCAAAACTGTTGCTACTGCAGACTAGAAACTTTGATATCTCACTAAGAGTAATAAATGAAGAATCAAATAAATTATAGCCCCAAACATAACAAACAGGCATAAGATTATGGAGAGAGGCAGAAGAACAGAATAGAAAGCACTCGATGTAGAGTTTGAAATATAGAAAGCCCACCAGTAAATCATGATTTACTAGTTTTATTAGTTTTGCAGCTGTTCGTATATTATGTCAGTGGCTCAAGACTCTTGTGAGTACCACGCCTGCTAGACATCTTTACTTAGAAGGCCCCCAGACATCTCAAATTCAACATATTCACAAATTCATTACTTTCCCTCCAAGACTTGCCTCTGTTTTATGTGGTCCTGATCAGCCTCAGTGTCATCTTCACGACTTCCTCTCCATCAGTCACCACACTCCTCCAGTTGCTGCCCTCTAAGTCTCTCGTGTTCACACCCTCTGTATCCTTGACTCATGTTTTTATCAACGCTATCTCAAAAGACTTTTTAGGTTTTCTCCAGACTTTTGCACAGCAATCAATTTCCTAGTTCTTCATGCTTTTCTTTTTAAAATTTTTATTCTTCATATTTATTTTTTTGTATCCACTGTAATAAATGGATACATTTTATTTTTAACTGAAAATAAGGTAGATTAAACAACATAGTCTATCAAATTTCAAGCTCATGAAAGAAGTTTCCAAAGCAAAGAGTCAGTAACAGGAAACAACTAAGAGTTACATATTTTATATGATAGAGTATCCTTGTCTATCTCCATTACACAGACTCCTTTTGTGAACTTCAAATTTGGTACTTTTATTTGAAGCCCAGGCTTCTCTTGCCTGGGATGCTCTTTCCTAGTTTGCACTAAACCTGCATGTGCAGGCCAGCTTACCACCATGTGCAAATCAAATGCCCATCCACAATCTCTGAAAACTAACCACATACTACATATGAGTGCCCAATTGTCCAGGAAGATATGTCATCAGGAGAAAAAGAAATTAAAAATGGAATTTTAAAACAGAAACTAAGAATATAGCAATGGCTGGCTGAGAAAATGGTGGTACATTGCAAAGAGTGTAGAGGCTGGGCAAGACAGGGGTCAAGTGAAGAGAAAGTCTAAATAGTAAAGATGGTAATTTCAAGGGATATGAGATTTAAGGTAATGAACTGAAAACTGAAGCACAGTTAAAGAGAAATAAATTTTACTGGAACAGATTCCTAAAAGGAGAACTTCTCACTGTTTTTGCCAAACATGAGAGCCAGAATTTTGATTTTGGTATTATTGTCAACCTGCGAATCCAAGTATATATGTCTCTTAAATCTCAAAACGTGTGTGGAAAGATGTCTTTAGTTCTGGTCTTGTTTATGTGTGAAGAAGATTTGTGAAGAATAATTAAGCCTGTATTCTGAAATGATAACTATATGCTGATCATTATATATACTTGTACAACAATAAACACACAAAAATACATTGCCTTTATGTTTTGCACACAACAAAATGTACATACAACTGTAAGCTCTGTTATGGTTTGAATCTGGGAAGTTCCTCAAAGGCTATTATATTGAAGTAAAGGTTTGGTCCCAAATGCAGCAATGTTCAGAGGTGGGTCTTTGGAGAAGTGATTGGAACTTGAGGGCTCTGACTTCATCAATGGATTACTAATTTGGAGGCATTATTGGGAGCTGTAGGAGGTGGGGCTTAAATAAAGAAATAGGTCCTCAGGGGGTATGGCCATGGGGACTATATCTTGACCCCAGCCCCTCCCTTCTCTCGTTCTCCTTCCTGGAGGCCATGAGTTGTGCACCTTTCTTCCTTACCTTTCTGCCATAATATTCTGCCTTGCCTCAGGCTCGAAGCAGTGAAGCCAGCTGGCCATGGACTGAAAACTCTGAAACCATAAACTAAAGTAAATCTCTCTTTGTTTGTTTGGTTTTTTTTTTTTTCCTTAGGTATATGTCACAGTGACAAAAAGTTGACTAATACAAGCCGTGGTACCACTCTCTCCCTGTATTTTCTCCTCATGTAGGGACTAGCAGGAATCCCTAGCTAAGATGGTCAGGACAGGTCCAGGCTGCTCCATCTGGAATCCTATCATATATCCAATATTCCTCTTGTTTCAAATCCATCAGGTTCTACAGAGGAATGTGGACTCCCATTTCAGGACAAACGTTATTAAGCTTTAGTTTACTTAGTACATTTTCAGTGTACAGATTGATACACCACACGGGTGTGTGCTTGGTCCACACAGTCTCTCAGGAAGGCATAATCTTCTGCTCTGTTGCCTGGATTTATTTCTGGCCTGTGTTATCCAGCAGGTTTTAAAGAACATTTTTTAGGAAAGGGATCTTTCTCTTGGAGTCCAAGCTGAAAACAGATCTTATAAATGATTACTCCCTTAGAAATATGGTCAAGCATATTATAGAAAATTAAAACCCTGCATGTTATTGATTAATCACTTATATGGAAGGGAAAAAACAGTAGGAAAAAAACACAATAGGGAAATTTAAAATACCCAATTTTAAATTAATGAATACACGAAAAATTTATTAAATGTATATTTTTTGATCATGATCATTGATGGAATGATAAAGGGAATTATCTCTAAGCTTGGGTCTATGCAATGCAGACTTAACCACTCCTTGACTGTAAGCCTGGAAGGCGGAAAAGTTCGAGAACTTCTAACAAAAATGTTTAGACTCAGAATTTAAAATCCAACTTGTGACTACCTAGATCCAATAATGGCCACGTGACATCCCACTTTAACCAACCAGTTCTGAACTGATGACCAATCACTTGTTATTGTGTGATGTGGTGGCTGATGCTTTTATAAACCCCCTTAACTTCAGTCTCAGAAACAATCTTCACAGGTCATTTTCCTCCTGTATACCAAATTCAAGAAAATCTTCAATAAATTGCACTAATTATGAATTGTTATTTACCTTAATGATCGCTCTAAGTCTTTATTTTTCTTTCCTTAGTAACAAGCCCTGATCAGAGAACCCAATCAGTATGGTTATCAATTTTACAGAAGCTGTGAAATATTTTAATCAGACATTAAACTCCAGATTTCTGGCCATATTTTTCTTGTTAATCCATGCAATCCCCTAGGTATCCACTAATGCTTGATTTTTATGGCCAGTGATTGCTGCAATATCACTTCCTTTGATGTTCACTAAAATCACTTATGTTCCTCGGTCTGGAAGAAAATGATAGGCTGCAGAGTTATATTTGTTATTGTTTAATTTATTTTGCAGCGATTTTATTGGATCAAATTATATATTATATATGATAGTATTTATAAAACTGTAAAAGGACTATGTAAAATGTTACATTATTGTCATTTTAAAGAATTCTGTTATCAAATGTGGAGAAGTGAGAGAAAAGGCAAATGAGTGACTACTATTCTAGAAATGGCATCATTTTGATTCTAAGTACCTTACCTCTTTGACAGCTGTGGCATTTGTTTCCATGGCTTTTTACCAATATGGCCACAATCACACCTCTGAAATGAATTTCCATACTAAAACTATGAAATGTCTATTGTACTTTCCTCGACCCACAATTATATAGCAGATGGTGAGAATGACTCAGAATAAATTTGTTGGATCAATTTTTAAAAGACAGAAACAGTCATCCAGACTGTTGACTACCTTGGCACTGAGCCTTATGGATGGTTGGGAGGAACTGTCATTGCATGAATATGCAAATAATTGAAATTGAACTATGCAAGGGTGGAGAGGATATTTTGAATCATTAAGTGGCTTTTCCCAGCTTCTATCAATGTCTTCACAGTGCCAGCTGACTTCATTAGAACAGAAGCATTTTTACATTCCAATTTTTCTTACCTTTCTTGATAACATTTTCTTTTAACAGATTTAGCAGTGACTATTGCATAAATCACCAATTTTCAGAGCTCTAAAGAATCCTAGAGGTCACTGTATTCTACTCTTTGTAGAAGACAAAATGAGGCTAAGAAGGATTAAAGACACAAGGTGACTTTCTCACTTAGAGAGATTTCCATCACCAAATCCTTTTCAAATCCTCTTCTTTGCCCACGTTGAATAATTTTATTGGCAAATATTATATATCACTTATATTAAAAGACAAATACCTAACATTTAATTTCAACATTTATTTCTGGATTTTATTTACCTTGTTTAAACAAGGTAAATAAAACAATGTTAAATTAAATAAAGATAATAAAGAAATTTACAGAGTATAGGCAGCTATTGTATTGACTCATTATAGAAGGGATACCTTCATATTTGTCCAAATAACTCCATCATGATTATCAAGCTTTTCAAATAGAAGCAGTACACAGGAACATGGAAAGGAAACAGAACTCTTAGTTCTTGAAATAGTAAGCTTTGAGACATTTAGGAATCTTCCTTCCCACATCTAATATGTATAGGTACCAGAAAGACCTAGAAAGCATTCCCATCTTGACTCCCAAAACCCAAAGTCATAAATGGAGAGTTTAGTTTCTTCCTACTTGCATTACACCTGTCTCTGAAAGAAACTAAATAGTTGAAATCTAGCAGTCCCTTTCTTTTTGGATGCTCATCTCCTTGGAAAGGAGAACAAATCCGACCAATTTTCTGTATTAGTTTCCTGCCAAAAACTGTAACACACTCATAAACACAGCATCTTAAAACAATACAAAATTATTATCTTACACTTCTAGAGATCTGAACTCCAAAATGAATTTCACTGGGCTAACATCTAGGTGTCAGCTAGGCCAGTTCCTTTCACAAGCTCTAAAGCAGTATTCATTTCCCCATCTTTCCCCACTTCTAGAAGCTGCCTGCATTCCTTAGCTTGTGGCCTCTTTCTCCTCCTCAAAGCAAATAGTGTAGGATTCCTCTTGACTTCTGCTCCATTCCTCTAATTCTGATTACTTCTTTCTCTAATTCTGATCTTTTTCTCTCCTTCTTATAAGAACCTATGGGACTGTCCATATTGGGATATCCAAATAAACCAGGACAACTTCCCTGTCTCAAGATCTTTAATCACAACTGCAATGTCCCAAAGTGACATATCCACAACTTCCAGGAAATGGACATCTTTGAGGGACTATTATTTGGCCTACCACACTTTCCTACCTCCCTATAAAACCATACTCTCAATTCTAGAAAGAAAGGCATTATATTTTCTAAAGAAATGTATCTTGGTCATAAAGCTATCCTACCCTTTTTGTTTTCTTCATCCAAACCCAAACAAACAGGCCAGACAGAACATCTAAAACATTGTGTTTTAGGGGACAAGTGGAATTGGGAAAAATAGTTCAGAATCTTTGAGAAGTGGGAAGAACCAAAACAGTAAATGGAAACTGGAGTCTGAGTTGAGAAGAGGCCAAATCACTTTTCAAACCAAAGGGAATTTTTGTGGCCTAAATAGCTGAGGTTGGTGTTGACAGTGCTTTAGACTCTCAGCTAGAACTTTAGCTCAGATGTACAGAGATACTATAGAATGTCTACTGTGTTTAAAACTGTTTAACATAGCTAAAGATTAGGCCAAATTTACATTTCCTACATGAAATATTCAGTGCCTCATAGTCTCCTCTCACCTCTGATTCTCTTCTTAAATTACACACACACACACACACACACACACACACTTGTATATATATGGGCTCATTATATATACAGCTGGGTTATCTTTCTCAAGTGTGGGGCAAGGATTTTCATGCCCTTGTACTAATATTAAGGCCCTTGATGGTTGGCAGGCCCTTGGGCCTATGGTGACCATCATTTTTGGTTTAAGTTAGCAGGTGAGAGATAACTTTTCCAGCCTGACCATGGCCTGAGAGGGCTCTCGGGCTAACCCACTCAGACCTACATCCCCCTGGGGAGCAGCCCTTCTGTAACCTGCAATATATTCCATTCAGCCCTCTGTCCTGACAGCTCACCCTATTTTCTGCTGCAGGATTTTGTTACCTGCCATCATGACTGACATGCTGGGATTTAATACAGCATCCAGCTACACAGAAACTGAGGGCAATGGGTGGAAAGTCAACCTCCAAGACTCTTTCTGATTGATGGAACTACACAACTCAGTTGATTCGTTTATAACTCTGCCTTCACATTGGCCTCTGGTTTGAGTCTTAAATAAAATCCCCTACCTTCCTCATTCATCTCAGCTCATCTAACATCCACATACCCATGCATGAAACTATACACACACACAAACACACACACACACACACACACACACACACACAATTCTGGACTAAATTCAAGAAGAGGAAATTGGTAGATATAGATCTAATTGCTTCGCTCTCTTATCTCCTCTGCTTTTTCTTCCTGTTACTTTCCACAGATAGAAAAGGATAACTTCTGTTGACTTTCCCCACATAATACCTTCCTTCTGATTCCAGTCAAGCCTTAAAGGCATACTGGGAACATTTCTTTTAATTATAGGAATATTATATGACATGAGCTATCCAAACTCTGTTATTAATGAATTAATTTAGGATCTAGAAATTTAAGAAATGCTTTTACTAATATCCTATTTAACATGCCAGATATTAAACATTATCTTAGCAATATTCTTCTTATACCTTTTGTACCAAATCCTATAGAAGACTCAGTGAAATAGTGTAAAACTCTTATGCTTGAAAAGCAAAAGAAGAATATCCTTTTAAAAATGCCTCTGAAAAAATCATTAAGGTTGACATCTCCAGTGACCTGTCATGTGATGTCATACACACTTATTATAATATGACACAAAGGGAAGTCAAACTCTGTGATATTCTTCCTCTGAAACCATAATCTCAAAGTAATCGTGAAGAAAACATCAGACAACCCAAATTGAGACATACTGATAAGTACTCCACAAAATTCCCAAGGTCATCCAGACCAGGAAACTGTCACTGACCAGCAAAGACAGAGAAAGATGATAAGTAATACACTGTGATGACCTGGATAGTCATCCCAGAACAGGAAGAAGATATTAGTAGAAAGTCTGATGAAACTGGATAAGGTCTGGAGGTTGGTTAATAATAGTGTGCTAATATTGTTTTCTTAGTTTTGAAAATGTACTACGGCAGTAGAAAATCTTATTACATGAAATTGGAAAAAGGGATGCCTTGCATTTTCCTTATAACTTTTCTAAGTCTAAGTTCATACCAAAATAAAAGTATATGTAAATCAAATGGAAAAAAAAAGTCAGAATACTATTTCCAGGATTAGGCTAAAAAAAAAACACTGTACCTCCATCTTTTTCAGTCTGCCTCCAGAGCCCTGGAGAAACAAGATGCTGTGTTGTGAACAGCCCTATATGAGGTTCTTTTGGAGAGGCAAAGAGCTGGTCAGGTCTTAAGGCTGCCACAGTCACACAAACCGTTTAAGAGTGAGATGTTCCCAGCCTCAGGTGACACCTTGATTTCAGCCTTTCAGACTCTGCGTGACAAGAATCCAACCAAGCAGCACATGGATTCCTGATCCACATTAACTAGGCAATAACACATTTATAACTTGTGAAAAACAGAACCGTCAAATTTAGAACCATCAATAAATGTCAATTACTTCAGCCATTACAGATCAAGCTGTTATTGGTAGAATGGTTGATCAATAACTGCTGGAGTTATAATAAAAACAAGGAAGAGTTATTAAATAATAAAAGTATAAAAGAAGTTATGAAACAAGTAAAATCATAAGTTGCTATTTCCTACTTTTCAGATAGTAAGGATAATAATAGGTATTGAAAACAGGAAGCCTGGTCTTTGATTAGTCCTCTAACAAAGTCACTACATTACAGAGGCATGAATGAAGGAAAGCAAAGGAATTAATGTGAAAACAGGAATTTAATGCTTCCTGTATCTGTACGTTGTGCAGGTGCAGGCAATGACAGACTTGTCATGGTGTTTGAAATCCTGTTTACACACAAAGAACTCAGGGAAGAGGAGGTCTGCTATACCAGAAATTCCTCACAAATTTTTAGAGATAAATATTTCTACATTTAGTTTAGCCATTTCATTTTAAGCCTGAGTCTTAAGGAGTTATAAAAAAGGAAGTCGAAACCTAGTACAATTTCATCACATATATTTCCTATTTTTCAGTGATTTAAACTGTGCTTCTTAACAAATACTAAATCTTTAAAGCAAAAGCATGTCAGAAAGGCTATAACCATATCTGTACTAAATTTGGAACTGCAGTGTTCCTGCAAAAAAATCCTACTTTATTTCTAACTGTAATTACAATAACAATTTTACCCATTCCAGAAATTAATTTCCTATTAATGATATTCAATAGACATTCCTCAGTCCTTTAAAACTAATTGAATATGAAATCTCAGCAGGGAATAAGAAAGAAAATGAAAAAAAAATTTAAATAGAAAAATAAAAAATAAAGAAAATAAAATAGAAAAATCTAAGCAAAAGAATTAATAAAAAATTAAAATGAAAAGGTTGTAATTCAAGTAAAAATTGAGGCTAGGTATTCCTAAAACATCAAAAATGCAATTCTGCATTTAGAAGATAAGAAAACCAAAAGCTTGTCAACCAGAAGACCACATGCTCAGAGGGCAATCTAGAAATGTCCATTAAAACCCAAAATGCACAAATCCACTGACTGGCCAATCCAACTTCTATACATTAATGTTAAATAAATAGACACTCATACAAATTTATGTGTAACATGGACTATCCATTGCAATCGGTTATACCAGCAAAAATTATTACATATACTAACCAAACTTTGAAAATAGGCAAACACTCAGGAACAAGGTGTCCCTTGATATTTGTACAATGAAAACCACTTATTAGAAAGAAGGAGCTCCATCTTTGTGTGTTGCTTTAAAAAGGGGTTCACAGTGAAAACAAATGAAAAAACCAAGTTGCAGAGAGGAAGTATATATGGTCTCCCTGAAATATTCTTTCTCATATATCTACGTGGTTGGTGTTCTCACTCCCTCCACTGTAGGTACAAAAGCAACCTTCACAGGGGGAGAAGGGTCTTGCTTAACATCTCGTGAAACATGACACCCACACACAACCTCCACCGCACTCCACTTTTCTGCGCACATGCTTGCACTCCTTTCCTTCCATCAGATGGCATATTTTTTTCTCATTATCCTGCCTCCTCCCTGAACAATTCCATAAAAGCAGGAACTTGATTGTGTTCCTAAGACAAAGCCCAGTGCATAAAAATAAATCAATTACTGCTTGTTGAAGAAGTAGATGGATTAATGACCCCCTATTAGCAGATGAGAATAATAAGGAACAAAAGAGTTGAATGGCTTTTCTGAATTTATGCAGCTAATGAGACCTGATACCACAAGTATTCCAATTCTGAGCCTGTGCTCTTAACTCTTTTATGACACAATATTCACAAACACACTCTTACCCTCTTTTTTTTCATTTTTTCTCTTCTCTCTCATGAAAGCATGGAACACTGAGCATTTGATTGTTCTATTCCCCAGTTCAAGGCACACTGTCAATATCATCAAACTTGTTGTAAGTTGGTGAAGATGTGGGGAAAATGTACACTCTTATGTTACAGGTGGGACAGCAAATTGGTGCAACCACTCTAGAAAGCAGTATGGAGATTCCTCAGAACACTTGGAATGAAACCACCATTTGACTCAGTTATCCTACTCCTGGGCATATATACCCAAAGGACGTAAACTCATCATTCCACAGTGGCACAGCCACATCAATGTTTATAGCAGCTCAATTCACAATAGCTAAGCTATGGAACTAACCTAGATGCCCTTCAACAGATGAAGGGATAAAGAATCTGTGGTCTATATACACAATGGAATATTATTCAACCATAAAGAAGAATGGCTTTATGGCATTTTCTAGTAAATGGATGGAACTGGAGACTATCAAACTAAATGAAATGAGCCAGTCCCCAAAATCAAAGGCCAAATATTCTCTCCTATAAACGGCTGTAAACACACAATAAGGGGGGAAAAGGGAAGAAGTTCATTGGAGTAGACAAAGAAGTTCATTGGATTAGACAAAGGGGAATGAAGGAAAGGGAGGGGGAGAGAATAGGAAAGATAGTAGATTGGATCAACATTATCATATATGCATGTATGATTACATGACTAATTTAATTCTATAACATGTAAAACCAGAAGAATGAGAAGTTACACTCCATATCGCTATAAAATGTCAGAATACATTCTACTATAATGTATAATAAGAACAAATTTAAAAATTGGTTGTAAGGTTCAATTCCCATTTTTCCCAAAAAGTCCCCACTGTTATGTGTTTAAGTATATCTTCAGTTATGTATGTGTCCTTGAAATGTATGTAATCCTATCAACTATTTATTTTTAAGGGCTCTATCTTTTATTTTGTGGCTTTCCCCCTCATGTATCTCCCCTTTTTATTCTCTACTGCCTGTTCTGGGAAGCCTTGCACCTGCTTGTTTGGAGCCTTTGTTCAACAGGACCTCCCCCAAACATGGAAACCAGAAGCATTCATTGTCGGCCTGCCTAGGAGTCTTCCTCACTTATCCTAACAACTCTTTTCTTTCATTTACTGGGATCAAATAACTCTTGGGAATTTTTCTTAGAGCACATCTTTACAATTTTCACTCCTATAATTCAGTTCAAGTACTCCATGACACTATAGTGCTTCCTGAAGCAGTTGGGACTTTGTTGACAGAATTCACAAAACTGCAATCATCTTGACAACTTCATCCTGTCAACATAATTCAGGCTCGACCTGAACGGCAATGCTCAGAACAGGCCAGAAGTACAGTCCCCACAACCACTTAATCTTTGGCCTCACTACTAAGGCGGCCAACAAGGGCACCAATTAGCGGTAGAGCTGAAAGTGGATTTAGGTGGCTTTTACAAACTGCAAAAGATCAAAGGAAGAAGAGAAAAGGAAAGGAGGCAGGAGGGTGTCTCAGGGTTATTTCTTTGATAAAAAATAATAGAAGTTCTCTCCTTCAGGCTTTTAACTTTATGGCAAAAAGAAAAAAAAAAATAAAAGAGGAAAGGAAGAGAAAAGAAATGTTCCCAGCCAACCAGCTAACCATAAGTTACTTTCATTTCATGAAACATAGACATCCTCAAACAACCAGACTCATTGAAATTCAGCTTTTATTACATACTTTTTATGCATCGTAGATAATGGCTAGATAGCTAGACCTTTCTTACTGCTAAATATCTCATATTTCAGGACATATAGAGAGTAGTAGGGAGTCAAAACTATGAACATATTTGACCTGAGTCATTGAATGAAGTCATTTTCATCATATCAAACTTGTGAGTCTTGTTTTTCTACTCTTATTTCTAATTCATTAGAATACCTGTTTTGTTGTTTTTGAACATCAGATGTATTTTCTTGGTGTTCTATGACAATGTCTCCTTGATAGAGTCATTAACTAACTCTGCAAAATGATGAAAATATAACCTGAAACTGGACAGGCTGAAACCATTAACATGTTATCCAATTTCAGTCCTGGATTTCATTTTGAAATAGAGTTATTGGAGGTATATATAGGAAAATGCCTCTTCGTCCTCTCTCCTATTTCCTGGCTGTATCCTGGGGTAGTCACCTACCACCATTCAGCCTCCATTTGTTTATCGTCAAAACCTGTTCTGAAATTACCTCATGTCTATGGTGACTACAGAACAGACATAAATCTCTCTTTTTTTATCAGTGTTACAAAACAAACCAAAAAAAAAAAAACAGTAGTGGAGTGGGAAGAAATAATTACAATTTTTCACATTAGTATTGGAATCCTAATGTGAATCCTAAAGTCACATTAACAAAAATATAAAATAAACATACATAGAATGGTAAATGAATGCAATTTATAAAAGCGATTATTAAGTAGCAATGTTAATAAAATATGGCAGAAAATGATTTTGCAATTGCTTTTTTGTATTACTATAGTACCTATGTAATGTGGTCCTCTCTGGAGATGACTATAACTATTCTTTTATTAACTGCATTTTTTTCTCTAAAATTTTCTGAGCAGACCAAATGTGCTTAAATTTTAATCCTCAGTCATATAAAATAGATACGCAGTAATAATACTGCAAATTGGAGTAACTAAGTCATGTTTTTCTTAACGACCTTATACAGTCATGGACAGGACAAGATGGTTTGGTATAACAAAGACTGCATATATGATATCTTTTGTTTCAGAAAATACCATTGCAGCTAAAACACTGCAAAAACTTGTCCAAGGAATTGTATGAATTCTGTTGGAAATCTACTACAATTGGTGATGAAATGAAACACGCAAAGAGAAAATCAGAAATATTGTTCACACCTACCATATCCTTAGAATGCATTGCTCTATTTGTAGCTTTCATAAATCCATCTCCCTGCCTCTCATCATCTAAGTGCATGTTAGAGGCATCCTGTCCTATACCAAGAGTTTGTTCCTCACAGCTGCCTTTCCTGAATGAAGGGGAGGAAGCTGAGAAGGAAAGAGTTGTGATAGACATAACTCATGACACATTTTTGATTTATTGTGCATTCCAATATCCACTTTCACCTTAAAATACTTCTCCTTGTTTTTGTTATCCTGCCAATGTTGAAATTCACTTCTTCAAAATATCTTATACCTGGGGGCTGGGGCTGTGGTTCAGTGGTAAAGTGCTTGTCTAGCATGTGTTAGGCACTGGGTTTGATCCTCAGCACCATAAATAAATAAATAAATAAATAAATAGAATTCCATTGACAACTAAAAAAAAAAAAAAAATTAGACCTTCCAGGGCAGTGATGCATACCTGTAATCCCAGGGGCTCAGGAGGCTGAGGCAGGAGGATCCAAACTTCAAAGCCAGCCTCAGCAACTTATCAAAGCCATAGCAACTTAGTGACAGCCTATCACTCAGTAGTTAAACACTCTTCAGTTCAGTCCCCAGTACCAAATATATGTATTAAACCTTAGAAGGGAACATCAAGCTGTCCCTCTAGTCTTTAGGTATTTTTAACCCAATACCTTGTAAAATATCTGAATCTGCAGTCAAAGAGTCCTAAAGTGGTAAATTAGCCCCATGAAAACCTCAGACATACTGATTATCAGAACATAAAATGCTTTTGTTTTTTGCACCCAAATTTTTAAACCACCACATACCTTACTCAATGCTTCAAAAAATATAATCCTTCATTCTTTCCCATTATTCAGCTTCTCTTCTGGTCTTCTCAAGTACAATCTTCCTTTGCCCTTGCATGAATATCTTTTCAATCTATGTGATTAGTCACAGTCCCTTCTGCTCCAGCATTATTCTCCTCATATATCATATGTCTCTTTTTCCAAATGTATCATTCTAAGAAATATATATATATATATATATATATATATATATATATATATATATATATATATTTCTCACTCAGCCATGTTCACCAGGTTCATTAATTTACACAACAGTTCTTCACATTGCTATGTATCTTTTATTCACGCACAGGATTCCTTTCATTAGGAAAACATACTATTCCTCCCCTCACTTGCTCATATCCAGGTACCTAGTTGAAGCAAGCAATCAAAGAAACTGTGCAGAAGAACTAAAGCAGTTGATATTAAAGGAACATGAACAAAAATACTAACTACCCACTCAGTTTACTTCACACAGAATAGAATTACTAGAAATGGTTGTTAAAAACAAATTCCTGGACATCATTTCAAACCCACTGCTTCTGAATTTGTATTTTTAAGTACATGTCACATGTGCATCCAATTGTAAATCTAAGTCTCCTAAGTTCCTTTGTCTAAACAGCTGATATCTGATGGCACTTCATAAATTTACACAACCACAGAAAATTTTCACTGTTATAAATTTTGTCTTCACAAAATTTGAATGTTAATGGAGATCCTAAATAAATAATGAATTATAAACGAAAAAAAATGTACATTAGAACTCAGGAGTCTATTTCCTGATGTAGAAACTTCCTGTAACCACTTTTATATTCTTAATGGTTAATAATTGCTAACATATGAAGTAAATATGTTGTTACTATGTAGAAATTTACCTCTAATAAAGTTAAGAAGAAGATTCTCCACTGGAATTCAATTATCTATTTTGCAAAATATTTTTAACTGAAAAATGAGTGGTTTGTGTGGTTTATTTTTTTAATTTGATCGTTAAAGTAATCTAGCTAAAATACAATATGAACAAACATATAAACATGATTGTAAGATTTGAGGGGCACAATTTATAGAATGAATCTGACAGCACAAAGTGTTTGTGTACAGTGTGTGAACTATACCTTAGATATATCTGTCTTCACTTTTCACAAAGCGCAAAGAAAGCAAATGCCTTTGCCTGGCTGCTAAACCATATATATAAAGCTGCTTGCTTTATACATGGTCCAGCTGCCTTTGTGCTGGATTGCCATAGACCATCTGGTTGGCATTTATTCCACATAGAGGATGCCAACACATACCCTGAACAACAAAACATTCACACAACTATATATTTTTATCCTGGGGAAATTGGAATTTTAGGTATGTGAAACCAATTAGTCCCTTACAAAAGTGTTAATCTATGCAAATCTGAATATATTGCATATTCAAAGCCATTTCACATCAAAATTTTCACTTACATAAACACAGCAGCTGATAGAGAAGACTATTAAGAATAGAATAAAAAATGTTCAATAGTGTAAGAGTCATGATTCCAACAGATCTTAAGAATGCTTGTGCCTCATTTTTTGGATCCAATTGAATAACAATTATATGTATTTCTGAACCTGTATGAATCTGATAGATTGCTAAATTTTTCTGTTAATTAATCGCACAAAGGTATATAAGATTTTTTGGCTTTCTGAATAAAGCACTCAACTCTTTTTCATAAATAATTTATGTAGATAGGCCAGACAGGGAGAAACATAAGTTATATTAGAAGACAAACAGAAGTTTCTGACATTAACCAAAAGTCAGATGTGGTATCCATCAAGATATGCCACCAAGAGGGGACCACGTTAGAATGATCTAGCCATGTCAGGGACCAGCCATGTTGGCTTTGTTACCTAGACAGCATGAAAAACACACAATTCACCAATGACTAGATTAACATTTGCGTTAGGCTCAAACTCTACATAACTTTGAGAAGTAGCAATTTTTTTTCTTTTACTAGTAAGTTACTAGGATTGTGAAAATAATATTTTACATTGGAGACTTTACCTCATGCTCCCTGCTTTCTATCAGATTTTTTCTCACTTATTAATTTAAAATTGTTTTAAAGAAGTATTCATATGACTGCTTCCATTTTTAAAAACTTTGGCTATGCATCAGGATGTATTGTGTTTCACAGTCAAAACCTGCTTAGAATTTTGTTTTCTATTCATTCAATGTCTGCCGTCCCTTTTCCCATCACTGAATCCCCATCTGCTTACTTCTGTCATTTGTGTAAACAAGTTAACAGAGGAAGAAATTGCCTTGAGTGCTTGGTCACTCCTATAATGTCTTAAAATGGAAGCCCCCTATCACAAAAGCAGAGCTTTCTTTTAACAAAGGAAATTTACTCACTGAATTAAGTGTTTTGAAAACAAACTTTTTTAGCTTATCAAATTTGAATTCTTTCCCTAAAACCATATAGAACTATTTTCTCCTAAATCATGAACATAAATAGGACTTAAAAGTAGACTATGTGTTGCGACCCCTTGCCCGCAAGGAAGACGCAACTCGGGAATCTTCTCTCAGCAGTTTATTCAGGTCCTTGATACTTTTTCTTCTATCCCCTGGATGCCCCTCCCAGCCTTAATAAAGCACCTCAAGCCCCAATGCGAAGCTGCCACGTGGACTTTTCTCATAGGGTGCCAAGTCACAGCGTGCCAACTCATTCTGATAAGGAGTTGTTTGTCACAGACTACAGGGGAAACCAGCGCCATCTTGTAATGGCGGCCACAGTTCACAGAAACGGCTCACCACAGTTCCCCCTTTTTTGTTTTTGTATGACAATACAGGCGAGAGTAGAGGTCCTATCCCACTGTGCAGAAGTGGCTGCATAGTATGGCTCAGCCCTAAGGAGGCGCCTTCCCCAGATCCGAGGCCATATCAGCCGACGCCTTTTTTCGTGGGGCGGGGCGTGGATAAGGTGGGGTAAGGAAGGACGTCAAACCCGCATGCAATAGGACATGCTCTCCTTGAGGTCCACTCCAAGGATCACTCAAGTGCAGTGCCTTGCCTCGCATCCTGTACCGTGACGATGGTGGACGGAGGGGGATAGCCGAGGCTGAACTGTGGCTGTGTACAATGACAAACAAGTTGACAGCACCCTGAAAGAAAGGCACGGACTTTAAAGCGATAGAGAAGCACTAGTGTGGAAACCCATCTGCGTGCAATGGCAGCAAGACCGGCAGAGTGCAAGGGCTTTCCAACACTAAGAGAACAGCGAGGAAAGACATGTCGATCCCAGTGCAATGTTATAATAACTTGGGGTGCAACGACCATGTCAAAGGTTTACTGTTTAAGATGCGAAAGCCAGACCTGTGGCGAGTTGCCGTTTTCTAAAGCAGCAAGAGTTTGTATGATCATAGCCTTATCGTGAGCACTGCGGGCCTTGAGGCGACAGAGAAACCACAAGCAGAGAAACATACCAAAGCAACACATTGCATCAAAAATGCCTATTCCCACCCACTCCTTAAAAAAGGAAAAGGCAGATGACAACCAATTGGTAAATTGACCCAAGGTCACTGGATTGACATGGGTGTTATTCAAAACAGCAATCTGAGTTAGTTGAGACTGGATCAAGTTTTCTGCTTCCATGGACCAGGTTCCGGATAGATATTCTCCGATGATGCATGAGGCATTTCTGGAATCATAAAATCTGACAGAGGTTATACATAAATGTGCTCATTGATCAATACAACCCAAATGTACTAGGTCAGACAATTCCTCAACTTGAGCTTGAAGTAACTCTATCCTTTGATTAGCAGCCAAAATCCCAGATAAAATGTGTTGATTAATTCTACTTTGAGATTTAGAAATTACTTGATTGTATTTTTACTTAAAAGCAAATTTATACTAAACACATTTATCTCAAATATCTGTAACTGAAAAAACAGAGTATCTGATAAATGTAAATATAAAACTTAAATTATAGGTTTAGGTTTTCTGTTGAAGAAAAACAATTAGGCAAATATATATTAACTAATCAATTAGGCATGTGCTAATTAATTTATAGATTAACAAATATAGGTTATCTAAATATCTAAAATATATATATAAAGAATAAGAACATAACTTATAATTGTATTAACTTTATGTAACCACGTGGTCTTAAAATATTTGGATCCATTTAAATTTATTTTTAGCTAGGAGTGCACTCTTCTATGTGACGTCACTTGATGTAACTGAAATAAGATCCTTGAGTATACATTTTTATTTTTATAGTTAGCAATGAAAATAAGGATTTTTTGGTCATCACAGGAACTTTGCCGGCTTGTTCCTGTGGCGAGCAAATGCATCCTCATAACCTTCAAAATTAAAAGTAAAATATAAAGAAGCATATTTGATATCTCTCATCAATAGAACATTATTTAGTAACACAACTATAGAGAAAAAGTCAGGTTATTTAACTTAGAACTAGCTTAAATTTAGGACTGTAACATAGAAACCTGTGGAATTAAATTTTGTCTGAAAAAGATATCTTTCATTAGCATTTACAGGTAGGCATTTTGTTGTAAAAAAAAATACAGGCTCTGAGCAGCTCCGGTAGAAACCTGAAACACAGCAGTACAGGTTAGTGGCTGGAAAGCGGGACTAGAAGTCCTGTCTGAGTGACTGTGGAAGAACCAATCAGAAGCCCGCAAAAGTGTGGGAGGTGGGACCAGGAAGCAGCTATGCCGGCCAGGCACCCCATGGTTACCATGGTGATGCAAACAACATGGAGTCTGGTGCCCATTTTCAGGGCAAAAGTTCTCCAAGTTTTCTTAGCCGATTGTATTTTGTTTGATTTTGTCTGCATTTTCCCCCGCCTGGCCAAGATCTTACTGCGGTAGCAGCTTGTTCTGTCTCTGCGACCTGCGGTTGCAGTTGTACATCCTGTACTTCCTGGCATTCCCCTAGGGAGTCTACAGATAGAAAGGGGTTGGTCCGTGGGAGGTGACAAAGTCGCCCACTCCCCGGGGCACCATTCCGTCCCTGGATTGCCCAGTAGACCTTGGGGCGGGCCCCTGTTCCCGTTTTGAGGGCAGCGGCCAGAACCTGTCCAGTAATATGAGCTCCATCAATATCTTTACAAGCTCGAATCATGTCATCAACACTCTTTGCTCTGGTAGATTTAATGGCATTTTGGCAATAGGAATTTACATTTTTAAGAGCCAATTGCTTAAAGACCAGCGTGGCTTGTTCCAAGTTAGGGAATATTTTTCCTGCTACCTGCATCAATCAGGCAAGGAAGTCAGAATAAGGCTCAGAGGGTCCTTGAGCAATTTTTGAAATTTTTGTTTTAGCATTTGAAATAGGTAGAGCCTTCCAAGCCTAAATGGCTGCTGTAGCTATCTGAGCATAGACCCCAGGATTATAATTAATTTGTTGATTTATGATAGCATATAATCCCAAGCCTGTTAACATTTCAAGGTTACGCCGTGGGAAGCCGGCGTCCTGATTGACTCGGGCTAGCTCGCGACACCTCTCTTGATTTTCACTTTTCCACAACAAAAAATCCCCTCCGGACAACACAGCCATGCAAAGCTGTTGCCAGTCACTAGGTGTCGGCTGATTGGCAGGGGTCTGTAATTAGTAACTGCCTCCTTTAGTTGTTTAATATCCTTAAAGGCTAAAGGAACATGTATTCTGGCCGGCTGTCCATCGGCATCCAAGTTTTCAATTACTGGGAAGTTTGGGCCGTCTTAGGCTGCCACTGAACACCCCCCAGCCTTCTGGGGTTGTCCTTGTCCCAATCGGGGTTACAAGGAGGGAGCATGACTGCATCGGGGCCGTAGGTGCTTTAAATCTTGACTTTTTTAATCGACCCTCCAGTTCCTCTATCTCCCTTTCCAGTTTTTCCTCCTGCCAGCTGTTACCCTGGAGCCCAGTTAGTAACTCCCTTATCTTAGAAATGTAGTCAGCACTGTGAAGCCCAGCTCAAGGCCAGAGGCCTTGTTACATATTTTTGTGAAAAACTAGTAAGGGAGTGTCCCGTGCCTGGAATGCTGATTTTTTCAGACAGTAGCCAAATAAAACAGGGCAACATGAAAATAGGAAGTTTATCTACATTAAACCTTTTTGTAGAGATTCTTTTGCTGAAAGTCCTAAAATAAGCCATGGTGAATATTCTGGAGAAGGTCAAATAAGACTTTTCTGTGGGCCTGATAGGGAGGGGGAAGATGAGAAGGCGGGGTTGAGAGCAGCTAGGGTGGATCCAATTCCTCAGAACTGTCCGAGCTACTTGTGTCTTTGGGAGTTTTTAACTCAGTCAAGTCCGGATAGAGCCTTCTCCTCTGTTTAACTTCAGACTCCCTTATCTGTTTACCACTCTTACTCCTAAGACTTTCTGCTACCTCGCTATGTGACCCCTCTGATTTTTCTTCATGCAATTGCTCAAGAACAGCCTGGCCCTCGCTCACAGCTTTCTGGCATTTACCATCCATTATACACCCCCTCACTAATTTCCAAAGCGGAATGGTACTGCCCCTTAAAGTTCCTTGTTTGTAAGCGAAATCCAGATCTTTCCCTAATTTGTCCCAACTAGGTATAGTAAGGCTGCCCGAAAATGCAAACCACGGCGCAGCAATATCTGTCTTCTGTAAAAATCTCTCTAAAGTACTACGTTTCACTTCCAGGCCCTTGGAACGTAACAGGTCATCTAGGGCCAGGAGGAGCGGACTTGAAGATGTGACACCCATGACACAACAACAAAAGACGCACAAAAAACAACAAGAGATACCACAAAAAACAAAAACGAGATGACACAACAAAAGAAACACAGAAAACAAAAGTGAAAGTACACAGTGCAGCTGCAATAAATATGAGGCTCTCTCTTTCTTTGTAGAGGAGCTGACCCCGCTTTGGACGCAGATCCCACTTACTGGGACTATCCCTGCTTTCATCGCAGATCCCACTTACCTGGGACTAACCGGTGCACCACCCCTGACTGACTGAAAGTTCTGGTTCCCGGGTCTCGGCGCCACTTGTTGCGACCCCTTGCCCGCAAGGAAGACGCAACTCGGGAATCTTCTCTCAGCAGTTTATTCAGGTCCTTGATACTTTTTCTTCTATCCCCTGGATGCCCCTCCCAGCCTTAATAAAGCACCTCAAGCCCCAATGCGAAGCTGCCACGTGGACTTTTCTCATAGGGTGCCAAGTCACAGCGTTCCAACTCATTCTGATAAGGAGTTGTTTGTCACAGACTACAGGGGAAACCAGCGCCATCTTGTAATGGCGGCCACAGTTCACAGAAATGGCTCACCACAACTATGTTCCCTGATTATGTAAATCCTCTTTGATAAAATGACCACAAAGATCTTTACATGGAAAGTGTGATATGAAAGAAAGTTGTTATAATGTGAGTCAGGAAATTTGGGTTCAGCCACAGAATTATCTATGCTACTTTGGAGTTAATATAAATTCTATGGTGCTGAGTCCTATATGTAAAAGAAGGATGTATAAAAGAATCTATGTTTCCTTGGAATTCTAAATTTAATGATGTAGAGCTTATATCTGAAACATCTAGAGATATGCCTTAAATTACCTACAACAATGCCTGACGTACAAATAATCAATTCTAGTTTGAATCTGAATACAGAAATTTCTCTCTATATTTTTTTTAATTCTGAATTAGTTATATTTTTAAAAAAGACTACAAGTTTAACCATACCAAGTTCTAATCTTTTTTAACAACCCCTATCTTCTGACATTTGGAATATTAAACATGTGTTCAATAAACAGAAATTTACGACAAAGTGCACTACAGAAGCCAGGCACTTCTGATTGGAATTGAGTGTATGTAGTCACAAGAAATATACTGTTATTTTTTTTACTTGACAACTAACTGTCTCATCCATGAAAGTAACTGAAGAATTGCTATATTGTATGATGAAGTACAAAGGCTCAACAATTATTTTTTCTAGGAAAACACTCATTTTTTAAAACGTGGTAGATTGCTAAAGATGGCATCCCAAATACTCTTGAGAATATTGCCTTCAAACAACTCTGCTTTCATTAGCTCTGCTAGTACATGCTAAACTGGACTATTGTAAAAGTATTCTTCCACTATGCACATTTATAATACTAAATTTAAATCCTAGTTCATGGAATTATTTATTAATATAGGTCAGGCATGTGCAAACCCTCCATGATTTAGTAGCTCTAGTTATTAACCACTTCCACAGGACACACCATTCACCTAGCAATGGAATCAGAGGTTATTGCTTTCTATAATTTATCCTACACATGGATTTTGGTGCCTTCTCTTAAGCTCCTCAAGTATCCTGATAGAGGTTATTTTCTTTCCTCAATGTCTTCCTTTACTTTCCTTCCTTCGTAGAAGATATTGAGAATTTCAACAGTGCATTTAGTTAACCCATTAAGTTTCAAGTTTTCAGAATGAAACCACAATTTGAACCAGTTATTTCACTCATCAGCATATGTCCAAAGGACTTAAAGTCAATATACTATAGTGACACAGCCACATCAATGTGTACAGTAGCTCAATTCACAATAGCTGATGTATGGAACCATCTTAGATGCCCTTCAATAGATGAATGGATAAAGAAAACATGTTACATTATTCAACCATAAAGAAGAATAACTTTATGCTGTTTTCTGGTAAATGGATAAAACTGGAGACTATCATACTAAGTGAAAGAAGTCAGTCCCGAAAAGCCAAAGGCCCAATGCTCTCTCCAATAAGCAACTGCTAACACACAATAAGTGGGGTTGGGAGGAGAATAGAAGTTGATTGGATTAGACAAAGGAAATGAAGGGAAAGGAGGTGGAATGGGAATGGAGGTAGAATGGGAATAGGAAAGACAGTAGAATGAATCAGAAATAACTTTCCAATGTTCATATATGAATAAACCACCAGTGAAATTCCACATCATGTACAACCACAAGAATGGCATTCTAATTAGAATAAGTTGTACTCCGTGTATATATGTCAAAATACACTATTGTCATGTATACCTAAAAAGCCCAAATTAAAAATAAATAAAATTCCAAGTTTTCAATTCTGAAAATATGTTTAAAAACATTGACATGGGTATATTAAGTTGGAAATCATAATCTAGAGCTTACATATTCTTCACATATTTTCATACATAAATATACATGAAATATATATATATATATATATATATATATATATATATATATATATATACACCCAAGTGCTCTAATCATTTATCTATTACTTTTATAAAAAGAATGTAACTTTGGAAACATAGAATTCATTTCTAAGTGACCAATGGTATATTTTTTTGCTCAACCCAAGTTTTTTTTAGGAGTCCTATATATGAGATAATGGGACATAATGGATCAAAAATAGAAGAAAGGAATAAAGAAAGGATAAAGAAAATATGGTATATTATTCATCCTACAGATGAATGGATAGGGAGAAACAATTTGATAATTTAACATGAAATCTTCAATCAGCAGTAGTTGCAACAATTCAGTAATTCTCCCTGATGAAAGTTACCCAGCTGTCTTTTCAGCCCAAGGCCCAATGTCTGTCAAAGGTCATGTGCAAAAGCACACTGGCTTTACAAATTCTGAGACTTCAGTTTAAAACTTCAACCCCATCATTTAGGTACTATGTGGTCAGTCCATGATTTTTTTGTTTTGTTTTGTTTTGTTTGTTGTTTTATACCAGGGATTGAACCTATGGGTTCTTAACCACTGAGCCACATCACCAGTCTTTTTTATGTTTTTATTTTGAGACAAGGTCTCACTAAATTGCTTAGGGCCTCACTAAATTTCTGAGGCTGGCCTCAAATTTATGATCCTCCTACCTTAGCCTCCTCAGTTGCTGCACTTACAGACATGTGCCACTGTGCCACTGTGCCACCTCATCTAGCATAAGTCCATAACTTTTGATCATAACTAACTGTACTTCATAAAATATGTCTAATGTACAGTACCTACTGTACTGTATTATCCATTAAAGGTATTATCAATTAGGAAATTAAATTTCTTTATTTTCACTAATTATAAATTTTAGACTATAAGCTCAAATATTTAAAAAATTTTCATTTGTGTCTTTTTACTTAACAAAATTAAATTTGAATCCTAACCCCTTGTAACCAGGATACCAGGAAATTCAATCTCTCACAATTTTAATTGCCTTGCATACCTCTAGGATCACACCAAAATCCTGGAAGCTGATCCAAGTTTGGGATAAAGAGGAGGAGGGATCTTTAATCACTATAATATGATGGTTTTTATTCATTTTTTCATTCTCATTTTTTCAAGTTATCAACAGTTCCTTGAAACATGGAGCACTAAACTTCTCCTCCTGTGTTCAGAAAATGCAGTCTGTTGAGTTCAGAAAACTGATGCCTACAGGTTCCTGTCCTAAAGAAACCATACAGCTAACTGCTTATGGATTGCCACCTTTCCAAAGCACCATCACAGATGGCTCTCAGGTCCCCTATTCAGTCAAATTTCATTCTTTTTCATTTGGAGACAGTTATGCAGTCTCATTTGTTGAAAGGGGTATCTTCCCCATTCAGTATTCTTAGTACCTGATTGAAGATCAATCAGTTAACAAAAGTGCAAAATGGGTTTATTTTTAGGCTCTCTATTCTGTTCCATTGATCAATGTGTCTGATTCTATGCCAATATTATCCTGTATCAATGATTGTAGTTTTGTAATATATTTTGAATCAGGAAGTTGTGATGCCCCAAGTTTGTTTCCTATTACTACTTTATCTTGTGATGGTCCTTTTGTGATTCTATATGAATTTTAGGATCTTTTATGTCCATAAAAAATGTTACTGGAATTTTAATAGGCATTTCATTGACATTTGTACATGACTTTAACAGTATTAATTCTTTCACAACTATTTTGTTCTGACACAGTAAACATGAAAGCAGCCATGGATAATATGTGAATGAATAGATATGGCTTACCTCAATTAAACAAAAAAAAATTATAAAACAGGCAGGATGCTGGATTTGGTTCATAAGTTATATAACTGTAACATGAGGCCTTCTGTAATACAAAAATTGCTTGAGTACTGGGAATGCAGAATTAGGTTCCTCACAATGAGGCAGTTCATGTGCATGAACTTGCTGGGAAAGGGTCCTAAAGATGCAACCACTTCTTGGCGGAATATTCAAAGAAAGATTATGTCCAGCTCCTTTATATCCTTTTTCAATGTCTGAAAAATAGACACTAAAAACATATCCAATTATATTATGTCTTTGATTAAGGAAAGACAGATCTTGATTAATAACAAACCATAACAATTTCTGTGACTCTGACAAGTTCATACTCTGTTTTATTGAATTTTTATGGAAATAAAACTATACAGAAATTTTGTGTGAATTTTTAAATGGTTAAAGATGGTGTATCATGTAATAGCATAATCTAATTATTTTAAACACCACAAATAAATGGTCAATTCATAAAGAATTTTTCAAAAAACAATATTAATTCTTCCCATACATGGACACAGACTGTCACTCCATTTAGTTTTTTAATTTTTGTTTAATTTTGTTTTGATGTTTTGTTTTGTTTACTGTATTTGAAGTTTTCAGTGTGCAAGTCTAAAAATGTAGCAGAAGCCTTCATCAAAATATTTATTTCATACATGAACTTTATTATATGGATATAAATTGTTTTCATACCTAATTTGTTTTCTTTAAGAAGGGGGGTTGAATTTCATTAAATATCTTTCTAAGCTATTGAGATGATCATGTGCTCTTTTTTGTTCATTCTGTTAATATGGTATATCACATTAATTGATTATTATATGTCAAACCATCTTTGCATTCCAGGGTTAAATCTCACTTGGTCATGATCTTTTGAATGTGATACTGGATTCAGTTTTCTTGTATTCTGTTGAGGGCATTTTCATGTATGTTCATCAGGAATGCTGGTCTATAGTAGAATTCCTAACATTATCTTTTCAAAGGATTTGCACATTTGCAGAAGAGCAACTCATTATTGACTTTACACTATGTAGTTCTCTACCCTAAAAAGTGCCTAATACAAAGAACCTAGTTCTCTGAATGGAACATGAAGGAAAGAACAGGGCAGCAAATGGTTCATGCAATTAAAATATATTTTTAAAACCCTGCTATGATAGTCTTTGATATTCTTGAGATCAAGAAAATATTTTAGGAGATAGGAAAAGACAAGATAGTGGAATGAAACTAACATAATTTCCACTGTACATATATAAATATACCAGTAAATCTCACCATTGTGTACATCCACGAGAAATTAATTAAAAAAATAACTGTGTAAATGGCAGAAAGATCATTAGAGGGAAGGAATCAGGGTAGAGAAATTGAAGGGGAAGGAGAGGTACTGTGGTCTGAATTATAATAAGATATATTCATGTTTGTCTAATTACGTCAAAATCGATTCTACTACTATATACAACTAAAAATAAACAATTTTTTAAAAGGAAATATTTTATATGTATTATTAACATTTGAATCCCTAACCTAGCACAGTGCCTATAGTGTTAAACACATTTGAATGGCTGATAACTGAATCAATCAGTGAGTGAACAATTAAGTAAAGGTGGCACACTATCTTGAGATTCTAAATTTTGTTATTGTTTGCTGGAAATATTGCCTAACACACCATCTTTTAATGATCTGTAGTCATATAGAGATATAGATATATCTCCCCATTGAATTTGTGGCAAGTCCAATTTTCTCAAGGGGAATCCAAAATAGTTTAGAATAAAGAAGCCAACAAAAGTACTAAAAGAATCTCTAAAACTCAAAAAAATCACAATAGTCTGAAAACAATATATTTTTCTTTTGTTTGTAGAATTAAGGCCTTAAGATTTGAATGCACTTGTTATTGATTTCAGATTGTCTCAGCTTGGAAGACAAGATCAGTCCCTGAAAGTCTAGAGTAGGAGTCAACAACTATTTCTGTAAAGAGCCAATACTAAATTCTTCAGTCTTTGCGGGCCAAAGGATCTCTATACAACTATCCATCACTGTCACTGTAGCACAAAACAACCATAAATAATGAATGAGTGTAAGTGAGTGAACATGGTTGTGTTCCAATAAAACTTTATGAAACCAGGCAATAAGCAAGATTTGCCCAACCCTGTTCTGGAATGTAGAATTTAAAAATAAGGACCACAGAATAAAAAAGAAGTAACATAACAATAGTTTTCTACCTCTAAAGTAATAAAAAAAAAATCTTTCCCTAGAGCCTAGAGAGAAAGGGAAAAGAAAGAAAATTTACTATAAAAATAATTATTTTTTTAAATGTTGCAAAAGAAAAAGCTGAATGTCCTTAATGGACTTTCTGTGCCCTCAAAGAACAGCAAGGATCCAGAGAACAGGAGGTAAAATTTGTTTCTTGTAACTTTAAAAAGAGTGAGATAGTGTGTATCTAGGACAAAAAATATGAGCTGATGTGGAATAAAAATGACAACAGCCACGAGAGCTACCTGTTGCTTTCTGCAAGGGGTTGCTATGCCGCAAAGTGAAAAGACCTCATGGCAGATAATTTGGGTGTACAGCTAAGGCTGGAGGTAGCTAAGCATAAGAAGATAAGCAGTTTCTGACAGCTGAAGATATTCCCTGGGAGCATGTGCTAGTCAGCTTTTCATCGCTGTGACCAAAACAACTTCGAGGAAAAAAAGGTTTATTATGACTTGTGGTTTCAGAGGTCCCCATGATCAGATGGCTCTGAGGTGGAAACATCATGGCAGAAGGACCTGGCACAGGAAAGCTGCTTCAGTTCATGGCAGGCAGGAAGCAGAGAAAGAGACAGGAAGGAAGCAGGAACAGAAATGGTCCCCAAAGCCATCCTTCAGTGATCTGTTTCTTCTAGTCATGCTCCAGCTACCTATCATTTCTAACAAATCCATTCAAATTATTAGCTCCTTAAATGGTTTAATTCACCCATGAGATCAAAGCCCTCACAGTTGATGGTTTCCCCTCTGAACACTGCTGCACTGCCTAACACATCAGCTTGGATTCAAGCCATAACAGAGCAAAGACCATATATAATTAGTTTTAAGAAAATAAGCCTTTAGTTACCTTACCAGAAAATAATAAGAACAGTGGGGGAAAGGATTTATACAAAAACAGAGAGGTGGCCCTCACACTCAGTGAAGATCAGACACATCTCCTCCTTGTCCTGTAGCCAAGGACCAACCTAGGGAAGTAGAAAACCTGTGAGAGGTGAGAAGAGGCCTGAAAAGTATGTAATGTGGACTCGATTGAGTAAAACTCTCCAGCTGAATGAGTAATTAAACTAAATAAAATTTTAAGCAACAAGTGACTAATTTACTATAAAGTTTCAGAGCCCCTGAAACAAAGTTTCCCGTCATAAAAAAAATAAAATAAAATAAAATTAGCACTCATCATTTGCTGCTTTTAATTTTAAACAGTTGGTAAGAAAATATGCAGTTTTTCCATTCAAGTTTGTCTCCGTCTGTAATGCCACCAGAGAACTGATCATGGTGTCCTTGCCAAGTCTACTGCTGTTGTAAAAAGCCATAAAAGAGTTCTTTTACATTAGCTAACATCTAAGCACTGTTTTACCATTTGAGTCGCAAACTCACATAATGTGCATACAGCTATAAGAGGCAGACACTAATATTAGGCCCCTTTCATGGATAAGTAATGGAGGCATAGAGAAGTCACAATATTTGCCCAAGATCACAGAGTTAGTAACAGAGCCAGGATTCCATCTACAGTACGTCATTAAAATTCTTCTAGAGGACAGGCCACCTCTTTCTCACAGAGCTCAAAGATTTTCCTTTGTTCTCTTCCTATTCCTGACAGACCCTAGCACAGAATGGTTCTGTAATAAATCATTATTCTTTTTGGAAGTCCCTGAATTCATATATTCACAGAAATTCATTCACAAGAACTGTCTTGAATTTCTCTTTATGAGCACAGGCACATCTATATAAGTCAAATCATAGATATAAATTTTGTTAGCTTTCAAGGTGAATAAACTACAAAAATAATGATCCTGAATTTCCATAAAGACTCCTGCATATAGGACCAATTGCAAAAGGGAATGAATGGTTAAACAAGGCTTGGAACAGCACAGGAACTCAGGAAAAAGGAAGATTATGAACTCATGGTAATAATGATTCAGACTTGTCTTGACTACTGCACATACAGTCAGCTCCTTAAAGTTCAAAAGCACAAATTCACCAGGTGAATGAAGAATTAAATGAGACACAAAATATAGCCAATTAGAACTGATCAGTTTTATGTAAATCAATCTATAATTAGGCTTTTAAGGTTCATAAAAATTCCAGTATGGCCTCATTCATTCCTGAGGCCAAACAGTCCTGTCACTGCAGACACTGTCACGATTGCTTCCAGGACCAGTTTGCAGGTCTAGTCCAAGGTAGAATCTCTGGCTCTATTCTGGAGCAGAATTTAGTTATTAAGAATCCATAAAATGAAAATTTCTGAGAATCCTTGGAAATTACATGAGAAAATGACAATTTTTTTTTTGTGCGAGAACTACCAATAGAGACTTCACTACTGTTATTTTGACTTCAAAGAAACATGCCAAGCTTTAATTGTTGAGAAATGTGATCATCTTGTAAAAAGTATGAGCACAGTGTTACTATTTTTTTTTTTAAAGAGAGTGAGAGGGGAGAGAGAGAGAGAGAGAATTTTTAACATTTATTTTTTAGTTCTCGGCGGACACAACATCTTTGTTGGTATGCGGTGCTGAGGATCGAACCCGGGCCGCACGCATGCCAGGCGAGCGCGCTACCACTTGAGCCATATCCCCAGCCCAAGTGTTACTATTTTTAAGCAAAAAAAAAAAAAAAAAAAGCCTAAGAATTCTGGGTATGTCTAAAAACTTGCTGTCTACTTCATAAATCTAAAATCAAGCTAAAAAAACAAATAAGCAACAACAACAACAACAAAAAAAACATGCAGCCATTCACTAGAGACATTTCTCCAGTAGATATATCACAATCAAATAACATAGGAGTTTTATTTTGTACATTTCTAAAATTAAGCATTTCTTTGATCTGCTTATATTGTATATTATCACTAAATGTCATTTATTGAATTAATTTTCAGATACAGTATCTGGTATTTGAGGTAGAAGTTCCATGAAAGATTTAACATAGTGTTAACAAAAAAAAACTATAGATAAAAGGAAAATGCTACAGTAAGGAGAGACTTTTGAAGAATATGCTGTCATATTCTACTTCATTATAATCCTTTTCAGGGGCATCTGTAACCCTGTTGTGAATTTCACTCAGACAAAAGGGAATGTAAGTCTCATTACTCTGAGGTCTTATTGGGGGCTTGAGAGCTTCATATTTAAAAAAAAAAAAGTGAGCTACAAAGGAAGGAAATACCAAAGACCGAGGGATTTACCCTGGGAAGGCAGAGGACATCTTAGGAAGGCATTGTATATGAAAATATATATAAGACTGTGAAAAACCCTGCAAGCAGTCTTCCCTTTTATGTTCTTACATGCCGTCTATGATCCAAATTTTAATGTAGCAGTGGACTGTGTGTTCTATACTATTATCAGATTGTTTTTTTTCACACTTATACAAACAAAAATAGTTGAAAATATATACCTATATAAAAATAAACACAGAAATTCATGTTACTTATTATTTAAAACCTAAAGCCATCTATAGACCACAAAACTGTTAATAAAGTTAACATTTACTATATTATTTAAGAAAGAAAAGAAACAAACTGGCACACAAAAATATATTATGCTAAATAACCATGACCTATTTCTTAGATAAATAGTCACTTTGAAATTAAGAAAAGCATTTCAATAAGAAAGACAATTAAGCAAAAGAAATATGAAAATATCACTTTGTATTAGACTGAGTTGTCCAGAGAAATGAAACCAATAAGATGTAATACAAACACACACACACACACACACACACACACACACACACACACACACACACATACACAATATGGAGAGAGAGAAAGAGATTTATTTAAAGAAATTGGCTCACAAAAGAATGGAGTAAAAAAATCTATAGGGTAAACTAGAAGTCTTGAGACCCAGGAAAAGATATTGTAGTTCCAGTTTCCAGAATGCCTGCTGGCAGAATTATTCTTATTCGGGAAAGGTCACTGTTTGCTTACAACTGATTAAATGAAGCCCAACACATTATAGATGGAAGTCTACTTAAAATCCACTCATTTAAACATTTATCTCATCCACCAAAAAAAAAAAATACTCCACAACAATAACTAGAGTAATGTGTGAGTATTTGGACAGTGTGTTCTAGCTATGATGACACATCACACACCTGTTTTGGTATTTTTGATAATTTTTTTATTTATTTTTTTAATGTTGGTTGTTCAAAACATTACATAGTTCTTGATATATCATATTTCACATTTTGATTCAAGCGGGTTATGAACTCCCATTTTACCCCATATACAGCTTGCAGAATCACATCAGTTACACTTCATTGCTTTACATATTGATAAACTCATGTCTGTTGTATTCTGCTGCCTTTCCTATCCTCTACTATCCCCCCTCCCCTCCCCTCCCCTCCCCTCTTCTCTCTCTACCCCCACTACTGTAATTCATTCCTCCCCCTTGTACTGTTTTTCCCTTTCCCCTCACTTCCTCTTGTATGTAATTTTGTATAACCCTGAGGGTCTCCTTCCATTTCCATGCAATTTCCCTTCTCTCTCCCTTTCCCTCCCACCTCTCATCCTTGTTTAATGTTGGTCTTCTTCTCGTGCTCTTCTTCCCTAGTCTGTTCTCAGTTACTCTCCTTATATCAAAGGAGACATTTGGCATTTGTTTTTTAGGGCTTGGCTAGCTTCGCTTAGCATAATCTGCTCTAATGCTATCCATTTCCCACCAAATTCTATGATTTTGACATTTTTTACTGCAGAGTAATACTCCATTGTGTATAAATGCCACATTTTTTTTATCCATTCGTCTATTGAAGGGCATCTAGGCTGATTCCACAGTCTTGCTATCGTGAATTGTGCTGCTATGAACATCGATATAGCAGTGTCCCTGTAGCATGCTCTTTTTAGGTCTTTAGGGAATAGACTGAGAAGGGGAATGGCTGGGTCAAATGGTGGTTCCATTCCCAGCTTTCCAAGAAATCTCCATACTGCTTTCCAAATTGGCTGCACCAATTTGCAGTCCCACCAACAATGTACAAGTGTACCCTTTTCCCCACAACCTCGCCAGCACTTATTGTTGTTCAACTTCATAATGGCTGCCAATCTTACTGGAGTGAGATGGTATCTTAGGGTGGTTTTGATTTGCATTTCTCTGACTGCTAGAGATGGTGAGCATTTTTTCATGTACTTATTGATTGATTGTATGTCCTCCTCTGAGAAGTGTCTATTCAAGTCCTTGGCCCATTTGTTGATTGGGTTATTTGTTATCTTATTGTCTAATTTTCTGAGTTCTTTATATATTCTGGATATTAGGGCTCTATCTGAAGTGTGAGGAGTAAAGATTTGTTCCCATGATGTAGGCTCCCTATTTACCTCTCTTATTGTTTCTTTTGCTGAGAAAAAACTTTTTAGTTTGAGTAAGTCCCATTTGTTGATTCTAGATGTTAACTCCTGTGCTATGGGTGTCCTATTGAGGAATTTGGAGCCCAACCCCACAGCATGTAGGTCGTAGCCAACTTTTTCTTCTATCAGATGCCGTGTCTCTGATTTGATATCAAGCTCCTTGATCCATTTTGAGTTAACTTTTGTGCTTGGCGAGAGAAAGGGATTCAGATTCATTTTGTTGCATATGGATTTCCAATTTTCCCAGCACCATTTGTTGAAGATGCTATCCTTCCTCCATTGCATGCTTTTAGCCCCTTTATCAAATATAAGAAAGTTGTAGTTTTGTGGGTTGGTTTCTGTGTCCTCTATTCTGTACCATTGGTCCACCCGCCTGTTTTGGTACCAGTACCATGCTGTTTTTGTTACTATTGCTCTGTAGTATAGTTTGAGATCTGGAATCGCTATACCACCTGATTCACACTTCCTGCTTAGTATTGTTTTTGCTATTCTGGGTCTTTTATTCTTCCATATGAATTTAATGATTGCTTTCTCTATTTCTACAAGAAATGCTGATGGGATTTTGATTGGCATTGCATTAAACCTATAGAGAACTTTTGGTAATATCACCATTTTGATGATGTTAGTTCTGCCTATCCATGAACAGGGTATGTTTTTCCATCTTCTAAGGTCTTCTTCAATTTCTCTTTTTAGGGTTCTGTAGTTTTCATTGTATAAGTCTTTCACCTCTTTTGTTAGGTTGATTCCCAAGTATTTTATTCTTTTTGAGGATATTGTGAACGGCGTGGTTGTCCTCGTTTCCATTTCAGAGGATTTGTCGCTGATATACAGGAATGCCTTTGATTTATGCGTGTTGATTTTATAACCTGCCACTTTGCTGAATTCATTTATTATCTCTAATAGTTTCTTTGTAGACCCTTTTGGGTCTGCAAGGTATAGAATGATGTCATCTGCAAATAATGATAATTTAAGTTCTTCTTTTCCTATTTTTATGCCTTTAATTTCTTTCATCTGTCTTATTGCTCTGGCCAGTGTTTCAAGAACTATGTTGAACAGAAGTGGTGAAAGAGGGCATCCCTGTCTTGTTCCAGATCTTAGAGGGAATGCCTTCAATTTTTCTCCATTCAGAATGATGCTAGCCTGAGGCTTAGCATAAATTGCTTTTACAATGTTGAGGTATGTTCCTGTTATCCCTAGTTTTTCAAGAGTTTTGAACATAAAGGGATGCTGTACTTTGTCGAATGCTTTTTCCGCATCTATCGAGATGATCATATGGTTCTTATTTTGAAGTCTATTGATGTGGTGAATAACATTTATTGATTTCCGTATATTGAACCAACCTTGCATACCAGGGATGAATCCTACTTGATCATGGTGCACAATTTTTTTGATATGTTTTTGTATCCGATTTGCCAGAATTTTATTGAGGATTTTTGCATCTAGGTTCATTAGAGATATTGGTCTGTAGTTTTCTTTCTTTGAAGTGTCTTTGTCTGGTTTCAGAATCAGGGTGATGTTAGCCTCGTAGAATGAATTTGGTAGTTCTCCCTCTTTTTCTATTTCCTGAAATAGCTTGAAAAGTATTGGTATTAGTTCCTCTTTAAAGGTTTTGTAAAACTCTGCTGTATACCCATCCAGTCCTGGGCTTTTCTTAGATGGTAATCTTTTGATGGTTTCTTCTATTTCCTCAATTGATATTGGTCTGTTTAGGTTGTCTATATCCTCCTGACTCAATCTGGGCAGATTATGACTTAAGAAATTTATCGATGCCTTCACTATCTTCTATTTTATTGGAGTATAAGGATTCAAAATAATTTCTGATTATCTTCTGTATTTCTGAAGTGTCTGTTGTGATATTGCCACTTTCATCCCGTATGCTGGTAATTTGAGTTCTCTCTCTTCTTCTCTTCGTTAGCATGGCTAAGGGTCTGTCAATTTTATTTATTTTTTCAAAGAACCAACTTTTAGTTTTGTCAATTTTTTCAATTGTTTCTTTTGTTTCAATTTCATTAATTTCAGCTCTGATTTTAATTATTTCTTGCCTTCTACTTCTTTTGCTGTTGTTTTGCTCTTCTTTTTCTAGGATTTTGAGATGAAGTATGAGATCATTTATTTGTTGGTTTTTTCTTTTTTTAAGGAATGCACTCCAAGCAATGAATTTTCCTCTTAGAACTGCTTTCAATGTGTCCCATAGATTCCGATATGTTGTGTCTGTGTTTTCATTTAACTCTAAGAATTTTTTAATTTCCTCTTTGATGTCTTCTAAAACCCATTGATCATTCAGTAACCTATTGTTCATTCTCCAAGTGGTGCACGATTTTTCCTTCCTTCTTTTATCATTGATTTTCAGTTTCATTCCATTGTGATCAGATAAGATGCATGGTATTATCTCTACACCTTTATATTGACTAAGAGTTTCCCTGTGACATAATATATGATCTATTTTTGAGAAGGATCCATGTGCTGCTGAGAAAAAAAGTGTAGCTGCTTGATGTTGGGTGGTATATTCTATATGTGTCAATTAAGTCTAGGTTGTTAATTGTATTATTGAGTTCTATAGTTTCCTTATTCAGCTTTTGTTTGGAAGATCTGTCCAGTGGTGAGAGAGGTGTGTTAAAGTCTCCCATGATTATTGTATGGTGGTCTATTAGATTCTTGAACTTGAGAAGAGTTTGCTTGATGAACATAGCAGCCCCGTTGTTTGGGGCATATATATTTATGATTGTTATGTCTTGTTGGTGTATGGTTCTCTTGAGCAGTATGTAGTGTCCCTCTTTATCCCTTTTGATTAACTTTGGCTTGAAATCTATTTTATTAGATATGAGTATGGACACTCCTGCTTGTTTCCGCAGTCCATATGAGTGATATGATTTTTCCCAACCTTTCACCTTCAGTCTATGTATATCTTTTCCTATCAAATGCGTCTCCTGCAGGCAGCATATTGTTGGGTCTTGTTTTGTGATCCATTCAACTAGCCTGTGTCTCTTAATTGGTGAGTTTAAGCCATTAACATTTAGGGTTATTATTGAGATATGGTTTGTTCTTCCAGCCATAGTTTGTTTATTAATGCTATTAAACCTGATTTGTTTTCCTCTTTGATTATTTTCCCCCCTTTACTGTCCTACCTCCCACTGTTGGTTTTCATTGTTGTTTTCCATTTCCTCTTCCTGTAGTGTTTTGCCAAGGATTTTTTGAAGAGATGGTTTTCTAGCTGCAAATTCTTTTAACTTTTGTTTATCGTGGAAGGTTTTAATTTCATCTTCCATCCTGAAGCTTAATTTCGCGGGATACCCGATTCTTGGTTGGAACCCATTTTCTTTTAGCGTTTGAAATATGTTATTCCAGGATCTTCTAGCTTTTAGAGTCTGTGTTGAGAGATCAGCTGTTATCCTGATTGGTTTACCCCTAAATGTAATCTGCTTCCTTTCTCTTGTAGCTTTTAAAATTCTCTCCTTATTTTGTATGTTGGACATCTTCATTATAATGTGTCTAGGTGTGGATCTCTTATGATTTTGCACATTCGGCGTCCTGTAGGCTTCTAGGATTTGGGATTCTGTCTCATTCTTCAAGTCTGGGAAGTTTTCTTGTATTATTTCACTGAATAGATTGCTTAATCCTTTGGTTTGGAGCTCTGTGCCTTCCTGTATCCCAATGACTCTTAAGTTTGGTCTTTTGATATTATCCCATAGTTCTTGAATGTTCTGCTCACGGTTTCTTAGTAGACTTGCTGAGCTATCTATGTTCTTTTCAAGTTGAAATACTCTGTCTTCATTGTCTGATGTTCTATCTTCTAAGTGATCCACTCTGCTGGTAGTATTCTCAATTGAGTTTTTAAGTTGCTTTATTGTTTCCTGCATTTCTAGGATTTCTATTTGTTTGTTTTTTATTACCTCTATCTCCCTGTGAAATTGATCTTTTACTTCCTGGATTTGTTTGTCAATGTGATCTTTCATTGTCTGATTTTGCTGTCTCATGTCTTCCTTGAGACTCCAGATCATCTGAAGCATGTATGTCCTGAGCTCTCTATCTGACATTCCATCTGTTGCAGCTATTACCTCTTCTAAAGTTGAGTTGACCTGCATTGCCTGTAGTCCTTTCTTTCCTTGTCGTTTCATACTGCTGGCGTTTCTTTCTGCTTGGTGAAATTGTTGTTTCTTTGATATTTTCCCTCTATTTATTTATATTGCTCTTGTATAGTTGAAAAATCACCCTTGCAGGGCAGGTAGTGGCTGTGATCCTCCTCCAATTAGTGTGATCCGTCTACCATGCTGGCAGGCCCTAGGTCTGCTCTGCTGGTCGGTCAAAGGTCCGCCTACCCAGCAGGCGCCAGGGGCACCTGATTCACTCCGTAGGTTGCTGGGCCTAACCTCCCGATGGGTCGCAGGTTCCCCTAGCTTGCAGGCACTGAGGGAGGGGCCGGTTCCGTCCCTCAGCAGGCCGATGGGCCCGATCTGCCGGTGTTCACAGTCCCGCCTACCTTGCAGACACTGGGGGAGGGGACGGGCCTGGCCCTCAGCCGGCCTCCGGACCTGTCCTAGTGGGTCCGGTCCGCGTTCCCCGCAGGCGCATGTAGCTGCTCTGTCACTTGGCTTGTTGCTGGGCCTGACCCGCCCGCCCGTGGGTTGCAGGTTCACCTAGCTTGCAGGCACTGGGGGAGGGGCCGGTTCTGCCCCTCAGCAGGCTTTGGGTCCGATCTGCTGGTGTTCACAGTCCCGCCTACCTTGCAGACACTGGGGGAGGGGACGGGCCTGGCCCTCAGCCGGCCTCCGGACCTGTCCTAGTGGGTCCAGTCCGCGTTCCCCGCAGGCGCGTGTAGCTGCTCTGTCACTTGGTTGGTTGCTGGGCCTGACCCGCCCGCCCGTGGGTTGCAGGTTTGCCTAGCTTCTCACACACCTGTGTTTGAGAGCAGTTCTACACCCTCCAGTGTGTGTGTGTGTATATATATAGATATAGATATAGATATAGATATAGATATAGATATATCACTTATACACATATAACATGTATTTCCAGTTATATATACAAAAAACACATAAGATACAGAACATAGCAAGTAATACAGATATGAAATAAGTATAAAGGTTATTAGAATTCATGGTTTCGTACTGAAAATAAGCTTTTCAAGACTTGTATTTACTTGCTTTTTCATTTGCACTGAAACTGATACAATTAAATGTTAACTTGAAAATACACTGTGCTTTTCCTGTTGGAGGTTATCATTTCTAAAATAGTATAACTTTGACAGCAGGGACAGTTTACTGATCTACATGAAATATTTAGAATACTCAAGCCCCTGTAACTGTAAGATGACATCTTGTCAAGATCAATAAGGGTTCTCATGTTTCTAAAATATGCAACTGAATGTTAGAGTTTGCTTGGTAAACGTTTTTCCAGTGACTTAACTTGGTAAACATTTTTCTAAACATTTAAAATGTTAGGGTAACCTCAATTACTATTTAGCATTCACACTTTATTTTATTTTCACACTTAGCATCAGAGTTCTTTAAACATCATCATTAATCATCTGTAAGTGTTTGACAATTTTCCTCAACATCTTGTGAGAGGTCAGTTCTGTTACTATCATTCCTATCTCCCTCAGAACCTTTAAGGTATTCACCTAGATACAGAAGATACTCGATATGTCTTATATACCGTCTTTTTTAATCAGAATCTCACCCACCAATAGCCTTCACACTATCACTTGACACATTGACAAAATCTAGAAGATGTCTGCTGCTATCCTGGGGGAGCATATTTTGGATGCCTACCCAGAAGTGACTGAATTAAGAAAGTGATTTTTAAACAACTTGGGCTAGCACACACCTATAGTTCCAGGTACTCCAGAGGCTGAGGCTGGAGGATCACTTGAGCCAGGAATTCATGACCCACCTGGACAACATGGTAAGATTCTGTCTAAAAATTAAATGAACAAACAAAGTTACCTTTTTTTTTTTTTTTGCCAAAGTGTCTTAGAAGACTTCATTACAGCAAGTTAGATTGTTAGTCCAGAAGATTTGCATTCTCTCATGTCAAGTTGGATTGTGATCTCCACAGTGTGAAATGAAGAAGATGGAGAGATTCTATGAATTTATAGGAAACATAAAATATTGGAAGGAGCAAGAAAGAATGAGGGAAGAAGAAAGGAAAGGAGGTAGGTTAGAAAAAAGAAAAGTTAGTTTACAAAGTGTTCCCTTACAATGATATCCTATCTAAAAGCTATATTTTTTTTTATCTTTTCCTATTATAATAAAAAATCTCCATCGTAGAAAGTACTATTACTTTAATTTAAAAGTAATCAGAAAAAAAGATATAGTTTTAATATTTTGATTGAAATATTAAATGTACCACTACTGCAAAATGAGATTCTGATTATTTTTCATATTATTATTTAAAACGTCTATTTTTAGAATGTGGGTGTAGCTCAGTGAGACCTCAGCACTGAAAACAGAAGATTTTCCTTTTTTTTTTTTTTTTTTTTTTTTGTATCAGGGATTAAGTCCAGGGATATTTAACCACTGAGAAACATCCCCAGCCCTTTTTATTTTTTGTTTTGATACAGGGTCTTATTGAGTTTCTCAGAGCCTCACTAAATTGCTAAGGGTGGCTTTCAACTTGCAATCCTCTTGCCTCAGCCTCCTGAATAGCTGGGCTTACATGCCCGTGCACAACCCAGCAAGAACCTTATTTTTGAAAAGGTTATAAACCACCAGTCTAAAGGAGAAAAACATTACAGGCATATACATACACACATACAAAAAAAAATAGAAAAATTCTTATGCTTGCACAAATAAAACACATTTACACACAAATATTTAGGTTGGTTCTTACTGCATTTTTTGTCCAATCTCATTTTTTTAATGATCTTTTACCATACACAATTAATCTTGAACTGTCAACAATATAAATGGGTATTCCTTTACTTTGAAAATGAACAAAAGTTACATGATTGAGGCAAACAATTAATCTTTATAATTCATAAGATTATGATTTGAGCCTTTTCTTAGATAAATAGAGTCAAGGAAGGAGAATGGAAGGACAGAGAGGGAGAGGGAAAAGGAAAACAGAAAATTAAATAAAGTAAATCAAATTCCACAAATGTATGACTGTCAAAATGAACCCAACTACCACATTTAATATAATGTTTTAATTAAACACGCATAGACACACACACATATATAAACATTTTCAACGTGTTTATGTGTGTGTTTCTATACATCTATTCTTTTGCCTTGAAATAGGGTAAATAAAATCACCTTAATTTCTTTCCAAATCTTGAGTGTCTTCCTAATATGATTAAAGTTATCTCCCATGGTGGAATTAGACTGGTGTGACAGAAGAGTCATCAGATACATAGCCACTCTTGCTCTTGTTTAATTGCATTTTCTTTCTATCTCTCACTGGAAGGGAAGGATAAGATAGGTTAAAATATGCCTGATTTCATATGAGATTGTAATGAGAAGCATTTGCAAAAGATAAGAAGAGAAAGCAAGTCTAAGCACTGATTAAACAGCAAAGGTTACCGTACAATCTTCATTACTATAATAAAGTTATAAAATAGAGAACAGATATTATTCACCAAGTTTCTAACTTGAAAATCATGTTGGCCTTGTTAACAACGTAGCTTATTTTACCAAATAGACATAGTAAATGTTATTCTCTATTACCTAGAAAACAAAATAGTAAATGAGTATGACTAGTCATAAATATTCATGAAATCAGGTAATTATAAGCATAACCATAGCTTTTTGATTGTTTAGAACTGGACTGGTTACCATATGAAAACCATTCCTTTTTTAAAGAAAGTTCTTTCCATTTAGACATTCATACAGGGCACAACAGTTCTTGTAGCAGATTCATAATCCCTAATTTAAAATGCAATACAATTAATCTTGGGAGGGCAAAAGGTAGAAATGTCATTTTCCAAAGTAGTTTACTAAAGTTACAGACAGTGACCTGGAAAGTAAAAAGGCTATTAAAAAACAACAGTGAAAAAACATACTTAAAGAGTTTGTATTGCAACACATTAAAAAAAATTCACCTCTGAGCCCTAAATATTACTATAATTTTACTTAAGAAACTTCAGTAATTGTAACAGTATATAAGATTTGTATCTATCTCTAGTTTGAACTAAATTTAAAAATGCTTTATAGTTTAAAGAGAAAAGCATTCAATCTTTCAGAAGAACCATTTATGCCATTCTGCTAATAGAGTACATGGAAACAGTAGTGTATAATTCATTCATTCATTCAACCTTGATTTAATGCTGATTATGAGTAGGCATTAGTGTTGTATGCTCCATCCCCCCTACAGTTAAAGGAAAAAAATTTGAGGGAGAAAATTAAGACAGGCTGGTGAGAAAAACACTTTAGAAAAAGTAGATCTTTGCAGAAGGGGAAAAAAATACCTTTAAGAGTATCTTATAGGAAACCTATGTTGAAGCACACAGGAGTCACCTAGAGTAGCCTAGAAATCAATGCTGTTCCATAATTAAGTTTCTCACACTATAAGATGAAAATAAATAAGGGGAGATGACTCTCTCTCAAAAGTAAATCTGTTCCTTTTTTCCTTAAAATTCTTCAAGAGAAAAAATCCAAACTCATTAGCATGGCACACAATCTTGTATCTTTATAATCAGACTTTCTTAACACTAACTCATGAGGATAATGAACTACTCACACAATACAGTCTCTCCAAAGATTAGGACAAATAATTGACAGCGAAAAGTGACTTTGCAAGAAAACCCAGAAAGAGTAAAAGTGCACAAGAAATTGATAGAGCTTTGAGGAAATGTTTAATAAAAGAATAGGACTTAAAGCGACTCTGTCCTCAGAAACTAAAAATCACAGCCCTCTGTTTTTAAAAATAAAAATTTTAATGAAAATTAAAATTGTTATCTGAAACAAATGGGACAACCTTATCTATGATCCAAAACAAAGGGTTGCCTATAGGGAGAAATAAAATTTATGATAGAAAAAGATCAATACTTCTTCATTAAGAGTCCTGAAAAATCAGATAAATTTAATATTTAATCATGAGCTAGGTTTTTGTTTTTAGTGACATCCCCATGATTGGCAAAGGCCAGAACAAAGAACTCTACAAAAGAGGCAATAAACAAAAACTACAGTGTATCAGTCCAAGGGAAGCTGCTGGACCAAGGATGAGTAGCATCCCATCATTCTTGATTTAATCTACATACATATCTCCTGACTTCCACCAGCCTCCTTCCTCAATCCTTGGTGTCTGTTCCCTTTTCACTCAACCTTTTCTGAACCATTTCATTCTTCTAGCCTGGTACACTATGACTCCAGCTCAAGCTCCCAAAACCCGATTCCATCATAATTTTTCTTCTGTATTCCCACTTCATATAGGGATACCATCTCCTCAGCTGACCAATAATATAGCCTTAAGAATTCAACCTTGAATCCTTCTCTTATCCCAAAGGCCAACTAATTGCCCTGCCAAACCAACTCTTGTTCAGTGTCTTCCAGCCCCTCATCTCTCCTATCTCAATGCCACTTACGTTAATACATTTTTATTATCTAATACTAGCCTCTCAATTGTTATTCTCAACTCCAGAAATGCCTTTATCTAACCCATTTTCCAAATTGCTGGTAGATCCAAATCCTAGTAATTACCTTGGTTGTTGTGATGGTTTCATAGATGTGGGTGTGTATATGTGAAAATTTAAGTGTGCTTATCTTAAATGTACTCCATTTATTGTATATCAAATATATCTCAAAAAATCGGTAACCAAAAATATTTGATCATGTCCGTGCCATCTTTTTGTATTTGTTCTTTTTAGATATGACAGTAGAGTGTATTTTTACATATTATACATACATGGAATATAACATTCTAATTATGATCCTATTTTTGTTGTTGAACATGGTATTCATTTATGAACATAGGAAAGTTATGTCTGATTCATTCTATTGTTTTTTGATATTCCCATCTCTCCTCCCTTCCCTTCATTCTCCTTTGTCTAATCCAATGAATTTCTATTCTACTCTCCCCCAATTTATTGTGTGTTAGCATCTGTGTATCAGAGAGAACATATGGCCTTTGAATTTTGGGGATTGGCTTATTTCACTTAGCATTATACTCTCCAGTTCCATCCATTTACCAGCAAATTTCATAATTTCATTCATTTTAAGGCTGAGTAATAATATTTCATTGTGCATATGTACCACATTTTCTTTATTGATTCTTGTATTGAAGGGCACCTATGCTGGTTCCATAGCTTAGCTACTATGAATTAAACTGCTATAAACATTGATGTGCCTGTGTCACTGTAGTATGCTGATTTTAAGTCCTCTGGGTATATGCCAAGGAGTTGGATAGCTGGGTCAAATGGTGGTTCCATTCCATGTTTTCTGAGGAATTTCCATACTGCTTTCCAGAGTGGTTGCTCCAATTTGCAGTCCCACCAGCAATTTATGAGTGAACCCTTTTCTCTACCTCCTTACCACAAAAATACTTGATCATGTCTCTTCCAGCTTTAAAATTCTTCAAGATGAAGTCTATATGCATTAAATGGCATGCAAATTCCTTCATTACTAGATTCCATTCCATTTAACCCATCTGTCTTGTGACTATTCTTACACTATCTGTACCAGCAATACAGAATTTCTTCTATATCCTCAAGTATGAGATTCCTCTCTTCCTATCGCTCCTTCTCTCTCTCTTTGCTCCCACCATTTTGTAGATAGTTCTTCTTCTTTTGCAAGAAACACTGGCCCTTCTCCATTCTTCTAAATACTGCTTATTCTTCAGGATTTGGTTTGGGCATCATCCCATTGGAAAGATCTCTTTCCTCACACTATTTTTAAGTGCTCCTCCAAAGATCCCTAGTCACCCTTTTTAACAATCAATTATAGACTGCTTGTTTCTGCCTCTTCCCATCAGACCCTTAGTTCACTGACAGGTGAGGTGATTAATGATAATCATCCTCAAATCCTCAATTTCCAATATGTGCCTGGCACATAACATACATATATACACAGCTCATTTTTATAAACTGCTATGTTGAAAATTGGTCGATGGAATTAATTTATTCTTAGTAAAAGGAAAACTGACTATGCAGATGAAGTAATTGTACTTCATTCCTAGGAAGGATGCAAAGACCAAAGAAGAAAACAGTAACGGTAGTAGAAACATTCCATAAATTATCCAACAGACTCAGAAAAGGCTGTTCATGCTTGATGAGGTGTGAAGGTCTTAGGAGTGGCATCGACACACACATATTCATTCCTAATCTCCTGTACAGAAGTTGATTCCTCACTATCTGCCTCCAAGAATGCCAGAAAATAGATAAGCCTGCTCAGGAGCCACACCTACACACATGGATTAGCCTGTCCTCAGAGACATGTTTTCATGGGTAGAGCTGGGGAAGGACAGAGAGCCTATAAAGGTCTATGTATTTTCTCCCATAAAATAACATATTAAACATTTTAAATCCAATATCTCTTTAAATATTCCTAAGCAAATTCAGCAAATAAATTTCACTTTTGGCTGTGACTTTTGTAGATTGTTCTGAAGATTTGGAGTGCTGGGCAAAGGCAGATCATGGAAGAATACCTCAAGATATTAAAGTTTTAGAAAGGACAACAGCACTCCATGATTCATACATTTGAGCTACACTTACTGCTTTCCTTCTCAAATTTTTCATTCTGGCTTATCAGAGGACTTTTTTTTTCCCCTCTGAGACCTATCCCCAGTTCCATATTAGAGGAAGAACCAGAGTAGAATATCCTTTACAGTGTTTCTCCAACAAAACGCCTACATAAAAAAAGGAATAACATGTAATCTTAAAAAATAAAAATCAGGGGCTGGGGCTGTAGCTCAGTGGCAGAGCACTTGCCTAGCATGTTTGAGGCACTGGGTTTGATCCTCAGTACCACACAAAAATAAATAAATAAAATAAAGGTGTAGCATCCACCTACAACTAAAAATATTTTCTAAAAAAATAAATAAAAGTCAGTGAGCAGACAGTACTGTTTATAGTTTTATTGGTATGTAACATTTTCTTTCAAAAAGAAACACCCTAGAGAAACATTAATCAGACATTTCAAAGTATTTCTTAATAAAAGGAAATCAAGTCATATCAAGTAGATAAATTCTTATTAAAAATATGACACTATCTCAGTTTTAAAAAGAATAAGGGAGGGGGCATGGGTTAGAAATGATGGCGGAATGAGATGGACATCATCATCCAAAGTACATGTATAAAGACACAAATTGGTGTGAATATAATTTGTATACAACCAGAGATATGAAAATTTGTGATCTATATATGTATTATGAGTTGTAATGCATTCTGCTGTCACATATAATAAATTAGAATAAAAATATTTTTAAAAATAAAGTTAAAAAAAGAATAAAGGGACAGGTGAAACCATTTTTTATGAGACAAGGTATGTTTTATCGAGATCCTTTCATCAAGATTTCTCAGCATTTTACCAACTTCCAAAAAAAAAGTTTTTAGTCTGGTCTTTAATCAGATAGACCACAACTAAATTCTCGAAAGCCACTTCAATGCTGTTTCTGTTAAGATTTTATAGCTATCATAACTCGTGCATTGTGGAAAGCTCTTAGTCTGTCACATATCTGCTTATGTTACAGAATTTACATTGTCATTTAAGTTTGGAGAGTTAAGAGACTTCTGCAAGTCTGTTAATAGCCCGTATTCCACTTCAACTCTATAAAAGATTTTACAATTTCGTTAATCCCTGCAACCTCGTTTTATCTGCAATTCAGTAGTCATCTCATATATAGAAACTGAAATAAAAGACAGTACTGGATAATTAATAGTAATTTTATAACAGGCATATCAAAATTATTTCTGCTAAATTTATATGTAAGTTTTATAGATACTTCGTGTGGATAGATGAATACATTTTATATTTAATGTCCCACAGGTTTTATTTCAACTTTTATACAATCTTTGAGCATGATGTTCATACCTGTATTCACTTATAGAATTCTTTGAAGACCGTGATCTTATCCTAACTCCCTTAAAAACCATGTATATCTGCCAATTTATTAAAATCTCAACCTGAGAATCTCCATGGCCCTGATTTACTGATAGAGAAATCCAAAAAAGTAATTGGAAGATGTCATATAGATTTCTTCCTGTTCCTTCCAATCCACAAAGCATGTAATGTGGACCAAGAAATGTGGTATATGTTTAGGATATAAAGATGATTAAACTGTGATCCTGCTAGAAAGAAAAAGTATCCTGTGGCAACGATAAATAGATAATAATTTGATGAGTTAACTAATCGACTAAATATTAAGTTCATCAATATGAAGATGCACAAATATTTGCATAGAGGAATGAATAATGAAATTGATAAATAGGAAGGATGAGTAAGTACAGATAGTGGTATTGATTATTATAGAAGTCACAAAGAAAGACAAGATAGAATCAAGTCGTAGCATACACAAGACACTAACACAAATATGGTATATACCCAGAACTCCTCAAAAAATTTGTTAGTGTTAGAACTTAGTATTTAATGCAGTGAACTGAATTGGGTGAAGGCAACAGGGAGACAAAATAAAAACAAGAGACTCAATTGTTTTAAGTGCAATTAAATCCAATGGGAGAAGGACCAGGTAGACAACACACATTGAGAACTAACTGCAATGCCAGGGACTGTGTTAGTTTTGCTACACACAAGTTATCTCACTTGATCCTGCATATCTCATTTCATCCCCATTTGACAGACAATAGAATTAAAGCTTAGAAAGAAGAAACCACTTGCCAGAAGCCACAGAGCCCAAAGGCAGCAGAGTTATTCCCTCTGCCCCACAACACTAGCTTCACAAGGTTTTGGAAAGTGAATTAGTTAAAGTAAACCAGAGACCAATACCCAATTTCAGAGCAGTGGCTCTGAACTGGCAGCATCAGTGTTGTTTGAAAATGTTCTAGACATGCCAATTCTTATCCCCACCTCTGACCTTCTGAATCAGAAACTATTTGAACAAGTCTAGATGATTATGAAGATAGTAAATTAGAGGGAAAGAACAGACAATTAAAAAAAAAACTTCTGAAGTGGCTTATAGCCCCATTTTTACCTCTGCTATCTTTGCACTAGATGAGCTTGCAGAACATCACCTGGGGCATTGTGTCATAAAGAAAAGCAAAGAATTTCCATAGAAGAGTACTTCCTAAATGTTAACGTGCATGGGAAGATCTCGTTAAAATGCAGATTTCAATTCAGTGGGTCTAATAAGAATCTGAGATTCTTTATGTCTAATAAGAACCTTAGATTCTTTATGTCTAATAAGAACCTTGATTTTGCAGTTCTGAGAACTGTGTTTTGAATAGCAAAAATATTGGATACAAAGTTATGTTATAAAGACATAATTTAAACATTTACTATTTTTAAATTTTACACTGGCAAAATTGTATTCATCTATTGGATACAATATAATATTTATATACATTTTATATGTAAATTAATATATATTATAAATTTATACAAAATATATATTATATATAAATTAATAGATATAAATGTCTACAACAAGCTACTTAATATAAGTATTATCTCACAAAACTATCATTTTAATGGTAAGAACATCTGAAATCTACAATCATTGCATTTTTCATAAATACAGTATCTGGTTATTAACTCTAGACACCATATGGTATAATAAATTTCTTGAGCTTATTCTTCCTATTTAATTGAAATTTTGTATCCTTTGACTAACATCTCCCCAACACTCCCCACTATTCTACTCTCTGCTTCCATGAGATCAACATTTTTATATTCTATGAGATCATGTAACATTAGTCTGTGTCTGACTTATTTCACTTAGCATAATATCCTACAAATTGTGTCATGTTGTTGAAAATTATAGGATCTTATTATTTTTAATAGCTGAATAGCATTATATCATGTGTGTTTGTGTGACTTTTTTTATTTGTTCATTTATGTTAATTCCATATCTTGGGTATTGTAAATAGTGCTGCAATAAACATGGGTATAAAGGTGTCTCTGTCATGTTGTTTCCTTTCGGTATATACTCAAGGGTGAGATAGCTGGATCATATGATAGATCAATTTTTAATTTTTTTAAGAAACCTGCATATTGTTTTCCATAATGGCTGTACTAATTTCCATTTCACCAACAGTATACAATGGTTCCATTTTCTTCATATCTTGCCAACACTTGTTATCTTTCAATTTTTTGATAGTAGCTATTTTAAAGATGTAAGGAAGAATCTCAATATAGTTTTACAAGCTTCTATATCTTTACAAGTTAGCTGGAGTGGTTCAGTAACCCACAATGGAAATGCCAAGAACAACCACTCAGAACATTAGCTCACTAGAAAAACAGTAGAGTATAATGACCCTTAAGGAAGAAGTTCCTCTAAAGCTTTTAGTGGAACATTTATGGATCTGAAACTTTTTCCTTCTATCTAATGCAAGTCCTCTTGCTGCAACTTAAGCTCAACTTTTCATTCCAACCTCAGTAGATATAGAAAACAGCTGACTCCAGTCTGCTTTAAATATTTCCTTTCAATCAAGCTGACCTAAGTCACAATTATTTTAGGCTTTTCACCTTTCCAGACTAAGATAATTATTTGAGTTGATTGCCTGAGGGAATGACAGATGACTTACCATAGCATCTAACTCAGTGAGGTATTTTAATGGCTTTGAATATCCAAGGCAACCAAAAAAAATTAAAGTGAGCAAACTAAACAAACAGTTAAGAATGCTGTGATATAGGAGGGACTGCATGAGAAGATCCATCAAATGTGGTGCCACTGTGGTATTTATGGCTTTGACAACTGTCACTATAGCTCCAGCTCAAATCTAATGGCACCACTTATTACTTTGCTACAATATGCAATTTAGACTTGCACCAACTAAAAAAGTGCCATAAAAATGTTATTTGTTGCATGGTTCTGAGCAGACTCTCACTGCAACTCTCTATGTAGAGTTTGAGTGGTTTATGATAAATGAAATAGGATGATACTTCCTCATTGGGCTTGGGCAATCTCTCAAGTTTCTTGTTTTCTTTAATTTCAGTTTTTATGTTTTATTAAGTGCACCTCAGGCTACTGGGACTATCCCCAATGCTAAAGATATATTCCAATAGATGTTTGGCAAAGTAGTATAGCAGAAATTCTAGGCAAAGCAAAAGTAAGTGAAATGCAGCCCTGCCCTTAAGATAGTTGACACTGAGCATGAAGGGCAACAGAGTACAGTAGTCAAAAGTAGTTTCCGACCATTTATAATCTAGTGTTCCACTCCCAGCCTTGCCTCTTCCCATCTGGGCAGGTTACATAATCACCTCAATTTAACCTCATTTATTCCAAACTAAGGGGGTTGAGGCAAAGACAAAATATTTACATGGAGCTATGAGGAGGATTTACTATTTAATATTTCTGAAGTATCTACAAGAGAATCTTATACTTTATAAATGTGTGGGTGTTTTTAAAATATATATATATAAGAAGTGATCCTTAACCCACAAACATAAGTGTATTGAAAGTCCATTAGTCTTCTGTATTTTGCTAAAGCTAAATGAAATTTCTCTTTGCCCCATTCCAAATAGGATGGTAATGGATAGTTAGCTTTCAGTGAATTAGTTGGTCACTTCACCACACAAGTCTGAATTTGAATCTAAGTTCTTAATGATTCAACAAATGCAAAGCCATCAAATAAAGGGATGAAAGTATTTGCTTTGTTTTGCTTTCTGTGGTCTCTCTCTCCTGAATCATCCATCACCTCATTTCCTTAATCCTTCCTCTAGGCAAATAATTGAGATGTCCCTCTTCTTGTCTGTGGGTCTCATAAGGTATAGAGTGTCTCAGTCACTTCTTTATGTTTATGGAAAAAAAAATTTAATTCCAATTCCCTACTCTCAACTACTTAAAACTACTCCAGAACAACAAAAACAGTTCCTTTACTCCTGAGTCGCTCCAACCTTGACTCCCACAAGCCCTTCCCTTTGCATCCAGGGCCAACCTAGAAGCAGCAATTTCTCTTCTGCACTCAAATTGGTGATCCACTAACTGTTGCCCAATCAATTCCCCTCTGCTGTTCTTCCCACTTGGTTCCTACCACCCACCAATCCCTAGGAGCTAGTCTTCCTGTGATGCAAAAAGAGAATCTTTCCCTCTTCAACCCCTTTACTATTTACATTAAATCCTGAAGTTCACACCATTCCTCTGAGGACTTAATATTTTAGAGACTAAAGTAACACATCCACCTTTCCTAGAGGCTCACTTGACATCCTTGCAGCTTGAACGAGAGAAAGAAGAAAAGAAGAAGGGAACTAAGAAGAATAAAAGTGACTTTACTGCTTAAAAAAAAAAAAAAAGGGCTATCCAGAGTAGTGTACCTGTAATCCCAACTATTCAGGAGGCTGAGGCAGGACAATCAATCACAAGTTAGAGGCCAGTCTCAGCAATTTAGCAAGCCCCTGTCTCCAAAAGAAAAATGTTTTCAAAGGGGCTAGGGATGCAATTCAGTTGTATAGTGCCCCTGGGTTCAATTCCTGGTACAAAAAAATAAAAATAAAAAAATAATAGGCAGGGGAGAAGGAAGACTAGGAGGAGGAGGAGGAAGAAAGAGAAAGGCAGGAAGGCAAAAGCTACCTAGAAACATATATACATGCATAAATAATCTTAATGCAAGGTAATATGTTCTAAATATAAGAGAAATTATGCAATTTTTTGTGGGGAAGGGACTGGGCCTCATTCGTGCTATGCAGTCACTTTGCCATTGGGTTACAACCCAAACTTCAATTATGGGAGTTTTTAAGGGAAGAAATCGCTCTAGATAGAATGGGGGGTAGGTCAGGAAAAGCTCTGGAGATGTAGCATTTTCAAAGGCTGCTGTGAGAGATATGACAAAAAGAGATGGGCATAAGGATTTGGGAAAATGCTTGAAGCTAGGAAAATCCACTGTGTTTTTATGAAAGGCAAGTAATTTGGTTTGCAAATGTCAAACACCATACTTGTCTGCAAGAAATTTCAACTTAGAATAAACCATTGTCACCTTTTGGTTACCCTAAATAGGCATAACCACAAATTATGCCAGTGAACCTCCTTACCATTACTAACAGTCTTTTAAGGTCTCCAGAAAAAATGAGGCTTATATAAAGAGTCAAAAATGATTCTGAGAAAACTTTTATGTCAGTCAGTTTTACACAGGTCCATTAGTTAAAAAGAAGTAGGCCTTAATCAATGTGTTGTAAGAATTAAAGGAGCTCTGGTTTGTGAAACCAACATGTTTGACTTCTGATTTATTTTAAGGTTACAGAAAAAAGAACATAAAACTCTTATTCCCACAAGTCCCTGACTGCCAAGCAAAACATCTTCCAGACACAGCATAAGGGAATTGATTCATGCATAATAAATGTTTTTTTCATTATGACCACTGCATCTTCCTGACCCCAGTGGCTCTGCATGGTATATAGTACTGAGACATTCTGAGCAATGCACTTTATTTCTTCCCAAAATACATCAAGGTATATGCTGTCATCAGTCAATTTGCCATGTCATTTTGCTTAGATGTTAAAAACTTCTCTGCTTTGTTCACTTATAGGTATTTATCAGAATATCTTTTATAGGGTCAGAATTCAATCCTGATTGAAAGAAAATGGAATAAGCAAATGGAGATTTTAAAGAAGATGAGAGGTTTCAAGGTTAAAAAAAATGATATTGAACTAAGAAATGTATTCAAGTACTGTTACTTGCAAGCATCTTTCAATATAAAATACAGAAAAATTAATATGCAAAATTGGTCTCTCAACTCTGTAAAGATGAAAATTTCTCCCAATGATGTTCTTATTAGGTGTTTTTTTTTACTGATATCTTAGCACAAATCTCTCATTTATCTGTCATCACTGCTTCTTGTGGGATTTGCATTATATTAGCTTTTTCTCCATATCATATTTGCAGATCTTAAGCCGAGCCCACTAGAAAATCTTTCTGGAGCTTAATGAAGAAGAAAAACATTGAAAGATGAAATCTAGAAAACTGAAAATCCACAAGGACACTTTTTATTTCCACATCTTTTTTCTTAAAGCTGGAAGAATTGCCTGATAGCTAATGTTTTCTCTATCAAAAATTTAACTCTTCAAAACATAATTTTAATTTTTCAAATACCTCCATTTATAATTCTTCCCAGTGATAACACCAGACTCAGAAAGCTCCTAAGTATCTCTTTATCTCCTAAGGTATATATCCTTTTAAAATCACCGTAACTGTGAAGTAGTGGTCCAATAGTTACTGGACCATAAGTTCGAACACTGAAACAAGTTAAGCATTATCAAATTGAATAAGAGGTATATTCACATTCATAGGCTCTGCCTCAACTGTAATTCATATTTTATGTGGCTCTTTTGGGAAGGGGCTCTAATTGTGGGAAATGATCTGTATTCAGGAGGATATTAGAGCTTGTGGGGGTAAATATACAGACATAATGCTAACTTCTTTTTAAATCCACAAAAAAGAAATCTGTATTCATGCAGCTATATAAGTCTTCATATGTAGGTGATTGACTCAAAAGTAATACACAAAAGAAAACAGATAGTTACTGAACATTTACTTGTTCTAGGACTGTGCATTTTCCAAATCATTGAGGAACTGGAGTCCAAGAACCAAATCGATACTCCACAATTCTGTAGATTAGAAATAAAGGCATTACTGTGTCTCTAACAAAGATATCGAATACCTTCAAGAAATATATTTACTATTTCATCAGAAACCGAACAACCAACAGCATAACTTCCTGAATTTTGTAATTTTACTGATATCTTAGCACAAATCTGTGTATGGTACCAAAATATGGCTATCATGATGCCCTTTTCTACCAATAGGGTACCTAGATTCTACCATCATCAAAACAATCCTGAAATATTTCTAGTTTTGTGAAAATATGGCCATAAATATTTAAATATAAATTTCTCACTACTGTAATCTATTTTTTCTCCTATCTTCTATAAGCTGTGGTCATTCATTTATGCTTTTCAGATAGAGAAATACCTACCAATTCATTGCTTCTCTTAAAAACTCCAAAATTTCAGGTCTACATTCCTACCATTCTGACACAGGTCGATAACAGAAAATTACCTTATGGAAAAAAAAGTATAAATATTCCAGTTTCTCTTAACAGCCCATTGCAAGGATATTCTCCAAATATTGCTTTAACTTTTTTTAAAGTTCCTTTAAATTAACTATCTTTGTAATGGTTGTGATAGTGGTTATTATAACATCTTTTAAGTTTTAACTTGTAGCACATTATCCCAAATTCTACAGAAAAAGTATTTCATACCTGCTCAATCTAATTGTGCTATGCAAACCACAGAAAAAGGAGAGAAAGGAAAGTAATTCATTTGTGATGGTATGCTTTACTGAATTTCTTTTGTCTTACCAGTTACAGGTATGTGTGAGTTAAATCAGTTACAAGTATATATGTCCATCAGTGCTTCAGTTCATGGGGGATACAGAAGCACTCTTACCTTTCCCCACCAAGCATGTAAAAGCTCATGCATTGTAATGGGTATCTGTAAAGCCACTACACAATTTATATATATAGTGTATATATGTATATATAGTGTATATTATTCAGAATTCAATGAAATAAAATTTTGCTCTTGGTTTTTTTTTTAACTAAGTTAAGAATGAGGAGTCTCTGGTGGTTTCTTGCTTGTCTTTTTGTTAGTTTTATGTGTAAATCACAGTACCTTTTTAATGAATACATAAAGTTCATATGGCAACTTGGGAGAAAGTTTTCTTATATCTGTATTTTCAACTCACCAAGGCAGTTTTTCACTGACAAAGACATGAATACTAGATAATGAAGCAAAAGTGTATGGCAATCATGACGCCCTTTTCTACCAATCCCTATCACACCTGTTCCAACTCCTCCACAGCTGTTACTACTGAGGTTTAGAACATTTAAGGATTTCACTATAATCCTCTTCCTCCAAGCAAGCTTTGTTCCTATTTTTCCCCCCACTCTCCTTCCCTCTGGGAAACTTTTTCTTCTCTTATAAAGTGGCTGCACGTTATTGCTCTCCTTCCTTTTTCTTATCATCTGCCTTCTGTCACAGCCCAGCTGGGAATTGATTGAAGGAAAAAAAAAAGTGAGAGTTGGAATTGTTTCAAGTCATTTTCTTCTGAGCCTTAGGACACCACAGGAACTGATTCATATACTTCTCACCTCCTTGCAACCTTCTCTCATCTCTTCCAAGTACTAGTCTAAAACCACAGAACAGTGTGTGGCCGTCTGTCAAAGGAAATGCGTAGTCCCAAACCCCATTATCACCATGACATTTGATGCCCTAGACAGTGAGACTAATGTATTGCCTTTGCCGACACTTGTCAAGAAAATTATAAAATGTAATCAAGTTATCCATCTTTCTGTGAGCTGTGCAGTGTCTGCTACTACTGTAATTAATGGGATGTGCATTATTGAAATAAAGGAGATAAGCTAGGTGTCAGTGAGCCTCATGCTCAGTCTGCTTTAAAAACCTGCTTAGGAGTTCTAATTCAAGATTTTCCCTCCTCCATCTAACTACAAAAAGTAAATTGGTCATTATGGGGTAAAGAATAGGGACTATACCAAGAATTTTAACCACAGAATAGGAAATACAAGACAAAATTATCATGTCAACTGTAAACTTTCCTCTAGCCTTCAATTCCAGCACAAAGAACTAAATAATATCAAGCCTCAAGAATTGTTTGATATAAACTAAAAGTCTTTTGTTAGTCATTAACAGTAATGTAGAGACTCTAAATTAGAGGTATGGGAGTATGCATGAACTATTATACCGGAAAACCTAATATTTCTCAAGAATAAATATGAAACTATACTATAGTCTATCAACATTGTACATATATTCTACACCAGATAAGCCCTGGTCATTTCCAATAGCTACAGCAAAAGAAAATAAAGTGAGGATAGCACTATTTTGAAAGAAAGCAGGTAAAGAGGCATGCTGCTGAATTATATATGTTTTTATTTATATTCTCTTTTTTATTAACTAGCTTCAAGGGAAATGCTTTCAACATTCATTATTATAGCCTTGAGCTTGGCTCCTTTATGTAAAGTGATAAACTGTTTTAACTGTAGGTATTGCCTTATGGGAAATTTTTACTGAATTTTGAAGTTTAAACTGTCAGAGTTGTCACTCTGCCATTATATGGAATTGAGCAAGAGTACAAATGCTTCCTAGTTGTTAGAATCCAGATGGATTGGAAGCACAATGAAAGCAGAGTTTGGCACACTAGCAGGGGAAAGGGGGATAAGACTATGAAAGTATGAAAGTTAACATAAATATATATATATATATATATATATATATATATATATATATATATATAACATAAAATAATTTATTTTAGCTTTAAGCAGTGCTATTACTTCCACAAGTCTGAAAAAAGTACCTAATTTAATTCTCTATTGCATCTCTCTAATTTACAAATAGCTTAGCAATAAAAGGTTCAGTGAATTGTATTATAGTCCTAATGTTCAGCTGAAGCTTTACACTACATATGAAATTCCCTACCTTCTCCCTGCTAATTTTATATCATTGCACTTCAAGATTTCCAGTACAGGGATGATTATTAATTTACTTGAGAGTTTTGAAAGAGAATACCAAATATTCTTCAAGATACAAATTCTTGAATTTCCATAGAGGGTGAGCAAGGAACTGCATTTTCAACCTCTCTTACAATGAGTTGTGGTTATAAGACTAAGCTTAGATGGCTGGTAAGAGGACAGAAATGATAACTGTCACTTCAGAATACATTCTTATGAGGAATTTCCACCTTTCCCTTCACCTATCCTGTTGCCTTCAATACACATACAGTGCTGGTGAAATAACTGCCCGTGCGTACAAGGGAATGTCCTGTAAAATGGTAGACTAAAAAACAATGGGATCTTGGTCTTTAAACACCCTCCTAGACTGAAATTAGAACTAATGAATGAATTCATGAAGTTGCAGGATAGAAAAACCAACATATGAAAATGAGTAGCATTTCAATACACAAATAATGACGTGGCTGAAAAAAAAAATCAAGCAAACAATTTCATTTATATTAGCATAAAAAAGAAAATAGCAATAGGAATATAGTTCAGTAGTAGAGCACTTGCCTAGCATACACAAGACCCTACATTCAATTCCTAGAGCCAAAAAAATTAAAATAAGTAAATAAGAACAAATTTAAGCAAGATGAAAAATGGCTACACTGAAAACTATAAAATATTTTTGAAAGAAATTGAGAGACAAATAAAAGAATATTCCGTGTTCATGGATAGGAAGAATTAAACTTGTTTAAATGTACATTTTCCAAAGAAACATACATATTTAATAAAACCCCTATCAAATTTTCAATGACATTCTTCACAGAAATAGAAAACAAAGTTCTAAAATTTGTATGGAACCTCTCCCCCCGACACACACGTACAAAACAAATAACTAAAGCAATACTGAGAAAGAAAAATAAAATTGTAGGCATCACACTTCCTGACTTTAAGTTATATTACAGAACTATATTAATAAAAACAAAAACATTGATCAATGGAACAGAATAGAGATCCTTCAAATAAATCAAACATGTATGGTCAAACAATTTTCAGGAAAGGCACCAAAAGGGCACTATATGGAATGATAGAATCTTCAACAATAAGTTCTTGGAAAACTGGATTTCCACATACAAAATAGTAAAATTCAACCCTTATACTGTGAAAACACACACACACACACACACACACACACACACACACACAAAATGAATGAAAGACATAACTGTAATACCTGGATTTATAAAAGAAAATACAGGGGAAAATGTCTATGATATTGGCCTTGTTAATGATTTTGGTGTTTCACACCAAAAGGTAAGTGACAAAAATAAAAATAAGTAACATGACTAAATTAAACCAAAAAGCTCCCCACAGCAAAGGAAACAACCAACAAAACTATAAACTGGGAAAATATAACCATAAACTATATAATCTGGTCAGGGTTAATATCCAAAATTTATAAAGAACTCTTAGAAACTTAATGGCAGAAAAGAAAAAACCTGATTTTAAATGGAAAAAGGATCTGAACAGACATTTTTCTAAAGATGTTATTAAAAATGACCAACAGGTGCATGAAAAGGTCCCCAACATCACTAAATGTTATGATGGACATTATAACCAGTATGAGATGTCATCTTGCTGGTCACAGTGGTGCATGCCTGTAGTCCCAGAGGATGAGGCAAGAGGATAATAAGTTTTAAATCCAGCCTCAGCAACTTTGTGAGACCCTATCTCAAAAATAAATAAATAAAAAGTGTTTGGGGGGAAGGGAGATAAGATTATGAAAGTATGGTTCAATACCCAGTACAAAAAAAATGATATTATCTCATAGCTGTAAGAATGACTAATATCAAAGAGAAAAGAGAACAAATATTACTGAAGGTATGGAAAAAAGTGAATTCAAGTATATTATTGGCAAAAATACAAATTAGTACAGCCATTATGGATAACAACATGGATGTTTTCAAAGAAATTAAAAGCAAAATTACCATACGATCCATAAATCCCCCTTCCTAATATGTACCCAAAGGAGATGAAATTACCACCTCATAAAGAGAATCTGTATTCCTGTGTTGACTGCAGAACTATTCACAATAGCCAAGATATAGGAACATTACATGCTCATCCATGGATGAATGGATACAGAAAATGTCAAACAGACACACAAAAACAGCAAGGAAATCCTGTCATTTACCACAATATGGAAGGACCTGGAGGATACGATTCTAAGTAAAATCAGCCATATACAGAAAGAAATATATTATATGACTTCACTAATATGTGGAATGAATATTTATATATAGATATAAATATCTAAATACATCTGTGTGTGTGTTTGTAGAAAGCAGGGAAGAGGAAAAGCAAGGAGAGGGAGACAAAGGGAGAGGGAGAAAAAGCTAAAATATACAAAGATATGAAACAGTGGTACTATTGCAGAGGGGAAAAAGAGAAGAAGAAACAAAATAGAAACATGTAGCTCAAACAAAACAAAATAGCAGATATGTGGGATGAAAAAGTCTAAAGCACTAAGGTAGAATGTGAAGAATAAAGTTAATTAAGTTCTAAAGTATTAGGGATTTTGCTGAATAAGTAGATTTTTAACTACCTTGTCACAGGAACATAACTGCGAGATAGTAAAGTGTTTACTATAGTGGAGTTGATTAAAGTGTGTATTATCTATATGCATCCTACAACATCATGTTGTAAATCTCAAATATACACAATAGATTTATTCAGGATCAGAGAAGGAAGTCTAGTTTTATGATGCTGATACACTTCAGAAAAAACTTTTTAAAAATCATATACTTTGCCTAGGAAAAATGTTCCTGCTAATCTAATAGCAGTAAGGTATGCACTTAGGACATTGTTAATGGATTCATATTTAACCTTACAAATACTTTTCATTTTCTCTTGTGGCCAAACACAAATGTTTTAAACTGCTCTTGAGGACTCCTCATAAATTTATAAGAGCAAGCAATCACCAATAGAGATACAAAGGAAAAAAATAGAAATTTAATCTCAGAACTTACTTTCTGGCTTAGTTGAGACCAAATAGCCAAGACTAGCTATTATTAAGAATAAAAAATCTTTTCACTGCTATTTGAAGGCCAGTCTCCCTACCATTAACCTACACTTTTTCAATATAGCTTATATATCTTTAGTGCTCAAATACATGAAAATTACCAATGCTCAAATCAAATTACCAATGCTCCAGCTAAAAAGGGTGGAAGACAAAAGAAAAATATGTATTATCTATATAGCAGTGCAGTATTTGGTATGTTGTTAGGCTTTTGTAATTTGATCAAAGAGAAAAAAAACCTTGAATATTCTATTATATTCAAGCTGATAGACACACCATGTTAAAAAAACTCGTAAACTTAATAAAATTATTATTTCTTTCTTATTCCTGAGTGCATAATTCTTTCAGTCTGCTTGAGAATAACTACTCATCTACTTCTCCACAGAGCATGAACATTTCAACAAACATAAACTAATATAAAGATCACATTAAGGAGATTGAAGACTTTTGCTTCTACTCAACAGATGATGGAGAACCCCAGAATGTGAATATGTATGCAAATTTCAAACACAGAAATTGCTGGTTCCTGGAATCATATTTATGCATAGCACACCCAAATTGAATTCACTGAGTGGAATTCTTTTGACAGAATAAAATAAGTCAACCTAGGGTCAACATAAAATAAAATAAAACATGAAAAGAGGAGTGAGAAGGACAAATTATCCCAAATAAAATAATAAAGACTGAAAAATCACAGATAACCATCATAGATAGCCATCAATTTTGCAAAACCAATGCATTAGAGACTCATACTATCCAATTTCTCAGAGTTCCTATCACACTACAAGCACAGAATAAATTGAACATTAGTTCATTGAACATTAACTTCCTCCCTCCTGCCCACACTCTCCCCTTTCATCCCTTGATAACTTTGGTTTGTTTAATTTCCTGTACTGCCTGACAGAGATCACGTGGGCCCTTCTGTGAGCCCTTACAGGGATAGCTTTGTCTCCACACTCCCTCACACTGTTTTCCCAAAATAGGAACCAAGACATAGATGCTGTCCCTGCAGTGGACACTACCATGCACAGACCAGATTCCCTCTTTCAAGAACCAATGGAATATTCCTCCATGGATACTTTTTCCCATTTCCCATCTTAGGGAAATCCTCCTAAGACTAGTTTCACACTCGACTGTTTTCATTCCTCCATCAAATGCCAAACTCATTGTGTAGTTAAGCTTTCTTTCCTACTGTTTCTAAATGTTTCCACTTCTTTCTCTAAAATTTATCTTCTGTACTAATATTAATTAAACTTTGTCTTCAAATGTTACTGATGATCTTTCTCAATGGATTTAACTTTCCTGTAGCAGTTACCAGAAATGTCATACCGAAATTCCTTCATTTCCAAGACTCTGCACTTGGTTTTTCTTTGTGCTTCAATTTCCTTTCCTGTAAGGAAGATTAAATGAACAAATACACTTGAAATACAGCATATAGAAGCTACTCAATAAATATTTTAGTTTTTATATCTAAAACATCCTTTCTTCCATGTGTAGTTTCAAAAGCCAAGATATCAATGGATAAATTATTGTACTTATTTCACCACTCAAATGGCAGTTTATTTTCATAATTCATGACTCCCAAATGCATCTCCAATCTTCACCTCCTTTTCATACCCTCAACTCACATTTTCTTGTCTTAGTACTTTAGGTTTTTTAAATTCCAAATTAAATTATATATATTTGTCATGTACAGCATGATATTCTGAAACTTATGTACACTGTGTTATGGCAAACCAAGCCAATCAACAAAAGTATTTCCTTACATAGTTATCTTCTTATGGTGATAACACTTGAAATCTACCCATTCCATATTTTAACTTACCCACCTACACCCTTCACTTATGTGTCTTGCCAGGTTGATAGACATATCAAATCCCAATCTTCAATCTTCTTATCTCCAAACAAGCTCTTCTTAGCAAACAGTTCTGAGATTTGAGATGTTTTATTTAATTTTGGCTTTCTTGACATCTATGCCCCATATACAATAGGTAACTTAATTCCACTGATCCTTAATTTACAATGTCTGAGTTTTCTGTTCTCTCCATTTCCCTACTTCAAATTGAAATCAGCCCATACATTAGAGCAACAATCTATTTGTTCTTCCCCATGGTCCCTATTCCTTCTCAAAGCCCTTTTTCACATTGCTGTTAAACCACAATTCCTAAAGCACATCTGTCAACATCATTGTCACTAAAGGCCATGATTCACTCCTTGGTCTCTGCTTTGCTTATGTTCAGCTTTAGAGGTCTCTGTACCTGTGAAACTTTTCTTCTTGCTCTGCCATGACCTGAACCCCTGAATCCCACCTCCTGCTTTGCCTTCTTATTTGACACACTGTGTAGCTCCCCACATTTGTACTCACTTTATCTATAATTCAAGATTCATCCCCAACTCTTGAATCAAGTTTCCTACAACATTTATCAAATTTTGTTTACCCGAAATATCCCCTTACATCACCCAGAGAAATAATCAAACAATTCTCAATTCTGCACAGTTTCAGGTCTTCTTTAATGTATATGATATTCCATCTTCAGCATTGCTATTGCCTTAGAGTCCTATTTTACAACGCAAAAAAAAAAAAAATCAGGGCATGAGGGAAGTGATCAAATGATAATAGATCATATGTGAAAGGGGAAATATTAAAAAGAAATGAGTTGAATGCCATTTACAGATATGTCCCATTTTAATAAATCAATGAGTTATACATTCGAGTGGTTTCCTTTGTTTTTCTTCTTCAGTAAAAAACTCAAGATTAGAATAGACATTATGACTGCTGTATGTATATAGGTGACTCTATGACCAGTGTGATTCTGCAATCTGTACAATTAGAAAACTGAGAAATTATACCCCAATGATTCAAATGTATGAATTGCCAAGATCATTGTAATATCATGAATAGCTAATAAAAAATTATAGTTGAAAAAAAACTCAAGATTTTAAAACTGAGAATACTCTAAATATGCAAGACCTGCTATAAAAAAAATGTGTCTACTTCCTAGAATTTTGCCTATAATCAGTCCTTAAGAGAGGAGGCATGAGAAAATATGAACTCATTACAGTCAATAAGAATATGGGAACAGAGAGTGCAGGAACTCTACCACTATCTTTCTGAAATTGACTTGAAGAACAAAGACTGCAACAGAATGACAGTCACTAACTTCTACATAGATCTCTCTTCACTATGGGGAAGCATAATTCCTTCAGGCACTATCTCAACTTAAAGGAGATGTCCCTTAAATCCTTCCATTTCTCTTAAATCTGGCTGACTCTATAGTGGCCAAAGCCATCTATTAGTAACAAATTGGATTTCTCACATATATTAATGTCAAAAGAGTGGTGTGCTAAGAAGACAGCTGGTACCAGTTACAAATTACACTAAATGGATCTTCCTTTATAAATTAGCTGGGCTCTGGTTTACAAATCAGTCTCTTCAGAGTCTGGTTACTGTGAATCAATTCATCAGTGTGTGAACAACTTAAAAGTGAGGGAAGAACTCTAGAGTGAGGAAAAGAACACAACAGTGTGAAAACCATACAAATCTGCTTCCATACAAGCCCTCATGGAAATACTAGAAGAGTAGAAGAAAGGGTAGAAACAGAAAGTACGTAATCTCTGGACCCTAGAGGAACTGGATTTAAAAAAAAAAAAAATGGCATTAGAGCAGATTACTGTAAGTGAAGTTAGCCAATCCCTAAAAAAAAACAGAGGCCAAATGTCTTCTCTGATATAAGGGGGATGACTCAAAATGGGATAGGGAGGAAGAATATGAGAAGAAGATTATCACTAAATAGGGAAGAGAGGTGGGAAGGAAAAGGAGCGAGAAGGGGAATTGCACGGAAGAAGGAGGGAGACTCTCATCCTTATACAGATTACATGTATGATGATGTGAGGGAAAAAATAAGTGTGTCACATTAGATTGGGTAGAGAGAAGTGATGGGAGGGGAGGAGAGGGGAAAGGGGGATAGAAAGGACAGCGGAATAAGATAGACATTATTATTGCTGTATGTATATACGTGACTGTATGACAAATGTGATTCTGCAACCTGTACACTCAGAAAAATGAGAAATTATACCCGATGTGATTCAAATGTATGATATGTCAAGATCATTGTGCTGTCATGTGTAATTAATTAAAATAAATTTTAAAAAAAGAAAAATTGTTTTTTTTTAAATAAAGAAGAAGAGGTGGAGGAAGGAGAGAAAAAAAGAAAAAAGAAAAGAAAAAATTCTTTGGTAATTCTTGGACAAATGAGAAAACACATCTCCATATATCAAGGAACAGCACAGTTTCAACTCACGTAACATTCATTCTACTGTTCCTACAAGTAGAGTGTTTGAAGGAATTTTTCCTCAGAAATCACTTTTTCCTAAATCTCAATCTTTATCATTTGAGTAGAGCTAAAACCATCTCCTCTCTACCCTCAGCGTGAGCAGCAATGTCACAGCATATTCAATTTATCTACCCAAGTTAACTGATTCTGAGAAGCACTTGACTCATAGAATAAGAAGGTTTTCTGCATGATGACAAAGCTACTATAATTTAATAATGGAATTACTGAGTCTACACCACTACAAAAGAAGTCTGTGCAACACCAATTCAGGGACCAACAGGTAAATGACCATAAAATTTATCACCCAAAGTAGAACATTTTTGCCAGGACAGATGCTAAACAGGTTGCCAGAAAAAAAAAATCAATAAATCTAGACTATTTCCCCATCCTGAAAAAAAGCAGAGCCAGAGTCACTAGACCAAGAAATTGAGATAAGCAGACTCTTCACAGTATAAATTGAATATCTCCATCTATGCTTTTAGATTATGGAGCCAATATATTCCCAATTTTGCTAATTCCAACTGGAGTATGGATTTTACTCTCTTAAAATTTAGTTGATTTGCAGATAAGAGCTATGAAAAAAATCTCTGTCTTCCAGAATAATTTAAGTGAAACAATGGTACTCAGAGGCTAGGAACATGGGGGAAGAAAAGGAACCACTGGACATCCTGTGTTAATGTCAATCTTAGGTAACTCTAATAATTAAAAGTAAATAGCATCCATGCTCAGAAGATATAAGCATGATATACAAAATCATACAAATTTTAGTGAAACAGATTTTGCTAGGGTGCTTACTAAATCAATCAGGTCATTAATCAGTGTCCTCCAGGTTAAAGCAATAAGGACAAAGGTAACACATGAATAAAAATTATTTGCTATAGGGCTCATTCTTATTGATCCCATCAACCAAAATAGAACTTCTGTTAGAATGTCAGGGAGCAGGAGCCTGAATATCATACAGAACATTATCAACTGCTTCCAATGGTTTGATTAAATAATTTCATTATTTAAAGATCCATTCTTCAATTTTCCCATTGAAGCATGTCATGTGGCATCTACATATTGAGATTACCATGAGAATGGATGCAATTATTTTTCTAAATAGTTCAGGCTTCAGAAAACTCAATAAGAATATTATGAACCAGGGTCTGGGATTGTTGCTGAGTGGTAAAGCACTCGCCTAGCACATGCGGGGGCCTGGGTTAGTTCCTCAGCACCACATAGAAATAAATAAAACAAAGATATTGTGTCCAACTACAACTAAAAATTTTTTTTAAAAAAAAGAATATTATGAACCAATCAAGCGTTTTTTGGATTTTCATGTTAAGTTACAGGTATAAGAGTCAAAGACAGGGCTGACTGAACAGCTGCTCTGGATGGGTTTCTGTCAAGCCATCTACACTTCAGTGGAATCTTAATAGTACTGGGCAAGTGAGAATACAAAGGAAAGAGGTCTAGTGAAGGTGAAAATGTGCAAGAGAGTCAGAAAGTCTGGTTTAGGACATAATTTTACACATAGGTCTGAATAAACTTGGAGGGGCCACATAAATTTTCTAGGCTTAAGTGTTCTCATTTTTAAAATGGGAGTCTTTAACAGTACATAAAATGCCAATGCTGAAGTCAAAAGGATTTGATGTGAGTTGATATAAAATGGGGATTTTTTTTGAAGATTAAATGTATTAATATTCAAAATAATAATATGAATTTTTACTAACATTGAAAAAACATGTCTAAAATAAATTGTTAACTATGTATACCCCAAATAAAACTACAATTTTATTATAATATAAATAAATATAAATATGTATATTACATAATTATATATTTTATATACATACAGTTGTCCAAAATTGTACACAATTGTGTTCTTTGGCAATGAGACTGAAATGAGTGGTGGGGAGGACAATGACATATTGACTTTACCTGTAAGATTGAATTTTATGAAAATATTATTTAGCTGTGCAGTTAAATATACTTTTTAATTGAGAGAAAGTTTTTATCCTATGTGACTGACATAAGGATACTACTAAATGAGAAAGATGAAGTAAAGATAAACTGGTTTGGGTGTCAATTATTGTTTAATTTGGTATTGAATATGTTGAACTTAAAAACTACCCAAATTCATGTTCATATAGACATTTAACAAAGCAAGACTAACACCTAGGTGAAAAGTCAGAGCTAGAGATAAATTTAAGATTCTTGTGACATTTGTCAAAATCATTATATGATTACATCTGTAATCCCAGCAGCTTTGGAGACTGAGGCAGGAGGTTCATGGTTCAAAGCCAGCCAAAGCAAGCACTAAGCAAGTCAGTGAGTCCCTGTCTCTAAACAAAATACAAAATAGGGCAGGGTATGTGGCTACTGGTTGAGCCCCCTGAGTTCAATCTCTAGTACCCCCAAAAAAATCATTATATGGAGATTACGTTAAAGGAGAGAAGAAAGATAATTAAAACTTACCTTAGAAAAAAATCTATTTCAAGAGAATGAGAGGAAGAATAGAAGATTAAATAGAATAGTCATAAAAATAAAACATGAATTGGGATATAGATTTGCCACAAAATCCCCCAATAGACCAAACAAGGAGACAGAACTAATTGATGGGTGGCCTACACTCCTTAGAGCAAGATTTTAGGCCTGAGGAAAAACACACCAGTCATGAGAGATAAATTCCTACAGATAAATTCCTACAGAATGGAAATGTTTTAAGAAGCCATGCTGTAAGAAATAAGGAGTTAAGGGCTGATGTTGTGGCTCAGCATTAGAGCACTTGCCTAGCACGTGCAGGGTCCTGGGTTCAATCCTCAGCACCACATAAAAATAAGTAAACTAAGAAAAAAAAAGAAAATTGAAAACATGATAACAACTGCATACAATGCATGATCTTAGATTTTCTTTTGCTATAAAAGATCCTGTTGGGACAATTGGTAAAAATCACAGTAAGTTATGCAGTTTAAGGTCACATTATTTCAATGTTAGTTTCCTGATTTCAATAATTATAGTATTTATGTAAGAGATTCCATATTTTTGGAAATACACAACGAAGTATTTACAAAGAGGGAAACATTGAATCTGTAATGTATTCTTAAATAGTTCAGAAGAAAAATCCCTGCACTCGTGTGTTTAGAAAAAGAAAAGACAGATGTCGTAAATGTTAATATTTTGAAAATCTGGGTGAAAGGTATCCAGGAATACAAAGATTCTTGCAATTTTTCTAGAAGTCTGAAATTGTGTTTACTGACTTTGTGATTTGAACTTTAATGTTGTTAAAATTAAGAAATTAAGCATTTAATGTATGAAAGAGTAAAAGAAATGACACCAAAATAAAAGTGACATTAGTAAAGATTTTAAAAAAATAAGTAAACAAAAATAAAGGTATTTGTCCATCTACAAATAAAAAAAAATAAAAATGAAAGAAATAAGGAGTTAAGTAAAATATATGGAGTTCCAGAGTGAAGATTAACAGTAAATGAATAAATAGAATAATAGCTAGAGGATACCTCAGAGGCAGGATAATTGTAATTTGAGATCAAGATATCTTTCCAAAAGATATCTTTCCCTAGCTGGGTGTAGTGGCACACACCTGTAATCCCAGTTTGGGAGGCTGAGTCAGAAAGATCACAAGTTCAAGGTCAGCCTCAGCCACCTAGTGAGGCCCTAAGCAACTTAGCAAGACCCTGTCTCAAAATAAGAGTTGTTAGATATATAGCTCAGTGGTACAGCACCCCTGAATTTCAATCCCCTGTATCAAAATTAAAAGTCTTTTCTTACTCTAATATCTTTGAAGACTTCTCAGTGCTGTGTTTACCCTGTCACAAAATTGTCTCTACCCTTTGGCCCTAGCCTATTAGCCAACCTCATCTCCATTGCCTTCAGAATTAGCTTTGATCATTACTTGTTCACTCCTGTAGCAGGCTTCAAATATTTTGGATGCCATTTTTTCCCCATATGAAATACCCTTTTGAGACAATTCTTATAATCTGGATAAATTCTAACCTTTCTTCAGGATCTTCTGCAATTTATGGCTTATATTACACTATTTTTGTACAATCTATATTAAGCAATCCATGATAGTCGTAATAATGATCATTAAAATTCCAAATGGCTCAACAAATCTGGCCCAAAATAGTGCTTAGAATATATATGTGTGTACATGTGTGTATTTAGATATATATTCAAAATATGTGTGGGTATATAGCAGATGTATTCTGAATATATATACATTCTAATATCAGCATATATGTAGATATAAAACATTATCTTTTTAATATTTGTAAAAGAGCTAAACAACATGTTTACTATTTCAAAATGACTCTGCCAAGATATATTTTAATTTTAGAGATCATAAATTGTGTCATGTCACTTCTATATTTGCCAATTTATTAACTCAGCGCATAAAGTAGGCCACCAATGAATACTTAAGAATTTAACTTCAGATCATCGTTTGGTTGAGCTGTGTCCCCAAATGATGATTGTTCCTATCATTTTATAAGGTTTTTTTTTAATTCCAGGTTAATTCAGATATTACTCACTTCATTTAATCTAGGAAACAATCAATCTTGAGATACACTGTCATTTCATGCAGCTCTACACTACCAAGCATACCATAACACATGATCCTTAATAGGATGCATTCCAATTCCAAAGATGTTAAGAAGTGAAAATAAAAACAGTGTGTCCCTCTCAGCATGAATGCAGTATGATAATTCTTCTGTAGAAGGTTTTGTTCTAAAATATTGAGAACTAACTATTGTCAAATATTGGGTGAGCTTTATAGGTTTTTCCTTAAATAAAATATATATTTATGGAGATAATAGTTTCAAGAAACTTCAATCTTATGTCAGATTATCAGAGTTATACCAAGATAATTTATAAAGAGGTACTATCTAAAAGATATTTAAATGAAGTTACTGTGTCTAAATTATTTACTGAGTAATGGCTTAGGAGCATTGTAAAAACTGCTAATTGATTACAATCAGATAAAACTTCTTTATGGATTTTTATTATTATTATTTGACTTGTGATCTGTGATCTAGAAAACTTCTATTGATTTTTTTTGTTGAAGGCACATATCAAATTTCTGCATCATTTCCCCCTAACTAAATCTTTTCTTGTCTTCAAAGCAGAATTTAAAAGTAACTAAAAACATTAATTACATTGGAAATGGTAAACAAGCCCATAGAGCCGCATTCACAGGACAAAACTCATGGAGAGATCTCTGGGTATCATGAACAGCAATGTCTTTGATAGCCAATACACCTACTGTACATAATAGCACATAGCCAGGAGACTCTATAAGCAATGAGACCCTGATGATTCTAAGCCCTAAAGCCCTAATAATTCTCAGGAAAGAATGGTCTTTTTCTACAAAATTATGAGACATATAAACAGTTGAAGATGTAGCTCAACTGTGACAAACAAAACTTACTGAACTCTTCCTGGAGGTCAGCCAGACATTAAAAGCACCCATATGTCCCGATGATTATCCACCATCCAGAGAAGCAATTGCATAGAGCCTCAAAAGAACAACTTGGTTTGATTGGGCGACCTGATTTCCTTTTGGGCTAAAAACTATTTCAATTGCTAGACAAGTCCTTAACCCATCTGCTGGAAGTTTTCCTACAAATTACACAGAAACCAAATTCCCAAAGGCTTAGTACTGACCAGGGAACATTAGATTTTGTCTAGTAGTTGAAGAGGCTCTACTATGCATTCACATTTTTAGCAAATAACATTTTACATTTTTCTAACTGAATTATTTAACTTTAAACTAGCTCTTTCACAAGCACAGATTTGCAAAGCCTCAGAAACTACCTGCTATGATGATTTCTTATCTCTGCTAAGACTTTTCATATTTCCATAATAGATTAAATAAATGTCACTTGATTGTTGAGGGCTTTCCTTTATGTTTGCCAGATGTAAATTTATCTTTATTAATGCAGACAAATCCACCAAACCAAAATTTTAAGCAGTCTTATCAGCTACATGTTTATATTGTCATAATTCAAACAAACTTTTATGAGCTCTAAGAATACTGGTGTACTTGGCCTTAGCCTGAATTATTAAAAAATAATGTCAATGTAGAATGTTAGGATCCTGTAGGGAAGGAGCAGACTGTGATCTGCAGACTAAATCAGGCCTGCTGCCTGTTTTTTGTTTTTGTATTTGTTTTGTTTTTGTATCACCAGGGATTGAACTCAGGGGAACCCGACCACATTCTCAGCCCTGTTTTTTATTTTTTCTAGAGACAGGTTCTCACAGAGTTGCTTAGCACCTTGATTTTGCTGAGGCTGGCTTTGAACTCATTATTCTCCTGTCTCAGCCTCCTGAGCCGCTGGGATTACAGGCATCACCACAGAGCCCGGCCTGCCTGTTTTTGTACAAGCTGCTAAGAAAGGTTTTTAACCAGTTTAAATGGTTACACTATAAACTGTTATACAAGTACCTACATAATATCCTTGATTTTGTCTCTTTGCCCCCCAAAATTAAAGTATTAACAACCTGGCCCTTGACAGTTTGTTGTCACCTGCTGTAAAACACCAAAGTTTACATTAGGAAGTTTTCCTAGGCATTATGACCTTATTCCTGATGGCTATTGCTGCAAGACTCATGCAAAGTGCACCCTAACCAGCAGCCACACAGCCTAAACTTACTGCTGTCAAAGTTCCTACAAAGCAAATCACTGTCCTTCTCAATGGAGAAAAATCTGTGTTTATGCTATATAGATGCCCCAGAGTCCAATATAATGAAAAGTTAAAATGTGGCACCTGGATTCTATAACTCTCAAATTCCCAATTCAAAGATTCAGTTATATTTCTTCATTATTCTTTAGGACTAGATTCTGTAAGAGGTCTGTATATCACAGTCATCTTCATAATCGATTTCTGTGAAATTTTATTCTAGACCTTATCAGTAGGCAGCAGAGGAAGAAGACAGATGGTTATCACAACATGCAGACAACTCTCTCTGGTCATAGTTATTAGAACCATACCTTGTTTTTTTCCTTTCCTATATCTCATCAGTCATGAGGCATATCCTCAAAAGTATAATCTTCATATTTTTACCTAACCTATTATCATACTGTTCAAAAAAATCTCATTAGTTTTTTATCTTGTTCCTCTAAGAACCAAACATATTTTTTTTATTTTGATTTCACAAACCTTGGTTTGCTTTCTTAACAGACGCATTTTTACAAGAGTGCAACCGTTAAGTCTTGAGTTATTTAGCTAATAAGATTGAGGGGTATGAATAAACTAACACAAACACAACCTGAGATGTAAAATGTAGAATTGCACCAGATGTACACAGAGTGCTGAGGAACCACACAGCTTCCTAAAGATCAATAGGTAGGAGCAGCTTTCCAAAGGGTGTATCTATAAAGAGCTGAGCCAGGATTTGAGCTCTGTACTGATGCCAGGCAAAATGCTAAAAATAGAACTGAATCCTATAGCTCCAATTTAGATAACCAACAATTTCCTAACACATATAGATCCTAATAGTTTACGTTAGTAAAAAGAAACAGTGATGTTTATTATTCAAATATACAAATATTGAGCTGATATACAAATATTGAGCTAATATTATTTTAAAATGAAGAAAATTAACTAGATAACAATGGGTCCCAAAATAGAGATACTGCTAGGAAAATCTGCTGGGCTCATTTTATATGCATAATGAAAAAGATGACCTTCAAAAAAGAAAGGAAATATATTAATCCCAACATCGTAACATCACTTAGGCAATACTTGATGAATATTTGTAACCACTTTCATGCCCTTGGAAAAGAATGTAACAAATACAAAGCAGAGCAGTGGAATTGATATTTGCCATCTATGAGGTAATCTCAACTTTACTGACATAAACTAATCTAGATTGGAAACTAAATACAAGAAAATAAAACAAGATTTAAGTTTCAAAAGAAGTTTAATTTGAGGCTTAGCATTGGCTAGAAGGTCACAGATTACATCACTATGTGCTCATTTAATCAGCCCTCAGCTTCAAAGCATGAGGAAGTGGTAATAGCAAATCTTTTCCAAGTGATCTCATATACTTAAGTGTTTTTTATTCCCCATGCCCATAAAACAAATGAGGAGAAAATCACTCAGGAGACAACTTGCTCTCACGGGCAAGTAAACTGTAAGGGACCTTGTCAAACTTTAACCGCTGTTTACTATTGAATTACCAAAGACAGTTGGTGCCTTACATTCAATACTACACTTCATGGAATGTGTCCCAGCCTTCTGATAAGTGAAAAAGTGGTCATTAACCACACAGAAGCAATCAGCTCACCAGTAGAGTGCTGCTCTGAATCTTAACAGAGAAGAATTAAAATAAACATTCAAGTGGAAAATACTAAAAGACAGAAGGGAGAGCGCCATCTTCTGTTCCCCATAGCGATGCTGGATCTATTTGTTCAAAAGAAAAAGAAATGAGAGAAAAAGAAAATAGCCATGTCTTCAATTCCAGCAGAGATCCTATATTAGAGTTTCCTGAAATATTTCAAGAGAAAAGGGTTTCTGCTTCAGGGAAAAAAATTATCCTAAAATAATGAAAAATCCTTCATCCATGTTGAAAGAAAGGTGATGATTTTCTTCCTCACAGAGACATTAACCCTGATTTTCGATAAATAAAAGACACAAAACAATATCTCCTTTCCATGTAAGACATAGGATATATCACAAAAATGGTCTTTGCAACACTACATCCCAAATATAATTTCTAAGTTATAAGGTTCTCTCTCTCAAGGACATGCTGTGTGTGTGTGTGCGCTCGTGTGTGTATGCTCATTTTAATTTTTAAAAATCTACTCCTATGAATAATAGGTAACACATTTCCTGGAGTTCACGATTATCATTCAATTAACCACTGATGCTTACAATCTAGGCAGATTATTTGCCATTTCCCCACATAACATGAAAGGGAAAAATGATTTATAGTGATTTAATGGACCAGTAAAAAGCAATTCCTACATGGAAAACATTCTTTCAAATGCAGCTTTATTATATGTATAATAGTCAAGGTCATGGCTGGGGTTAAAAAATTTAGAAATAATTAGGTTGTTCTTTTCAAAATAAAAATTTTATGATACACATAATTATATTTGGCAACAAAAGAATAAAGTGTGTGTTTATGTCACTTGTACTTAATTACCTATACTATCCCTTTCACTGTGTACTACTGCCTAGAAACAACAAATCAAATTCCACAATTTTTAACATTATTATGTCTGGCTCTGTATTCACATATTATTAATATCCATGCCAGAATATCCATTGGCCATTGCCTATGCTCTGCTCCAGCAATCAGAATAACAAAGAACTGTCTGTTCTTTGAGAACAGAAGATATTGAAATGCAATGCAGGTCAGAGAATAGCCAAAAGACGGACACAATCTATTCAATTTTTTTTTTTACACTTGTCATAGCAGATGTGTGTTTGTGGATGAAGGATCATATTCCAGGTAGTGTTTCTTAAGGGAGTATTATGAAAAAAGACATGGGATGCTTAGAGGATACTAAAATTCAAAAGCAAATGTTAAAGGGTTTGTGGTGACTCAGGTTTATGGAGGCAGCTACTTACACTGTCTTCACACAGCAGAATTCCCACATTAAACACACTTAAGATAGATCCTTTGAAGAAAATCATAATTTTAAGTTTTGCAAAACTTGGTTTTAACATTATCCTAAGGTTTTTGGTCTGGTTTTATGAAAGCAAAAAGTACTAGTGAACTCAAATGGATAAAAATGTATTTAAAATTGTCTCCATAGCTTCTGTGCCTGATAATATCTAAATATAATAAATCTAGCTTTGTGCAAACACAGTATTTACCTCTTAAACCCCACCCACACAGACGAAAATGAAAAATATTCAAAAGAAAAAAACTTGGGATTTTAAGATATACACGTCCGGAGGGCACCACTCCTTTCTCTTTACATGTTCCATATTATTATTTAGGGATTAAAAGCCAAGGATTCAGATGAGGGGTGACAAATATAGCAGGGCAATGCCAAAAGCTACAGACTCAGAAAAGAATGATGAAAAGCAAGATGATTCTTAAGCCCCACTCCAGAAAGAGTTAGGAATTGAATGGATCTGGTACTTCTGAAAGTAAGTGTGAAGATTAAAATGGGCAACAGAGGAGCTGAAAGTTTATGTAAGAAAGAGGAAAGCCCTAAATCCCACCTCCATGAAGTCAGGTGGCTTCCCTGATTTGCCTGTCAGGCAGCTTGAGCCTGGACTGAAGAACTCTAGGCTCCGGGATCCAGGCACTAATGAGAAGAAGAGCATGTACTGAAAACAAGAAAATAAACTGAGGGAAACCTGCTGCTCCGATGCATCATCAATCTCCTGCCTAACTTGACTTCTGTGATGCAGCAGACAGACCTGTGTAGTGCCACTCCCTGCCCAAGCAGAGGTGAGAAAGATCTTCTCTTGGGAAATTGATCATAGGATAGAGAATATGGAGATCTGGAGAGTCGGGTTCCCCAACAAAGCAGGAAGCTACTACTAATCACCCTAAAAGGAAGCCCATGGCTAGACAAGTTCTGCTCAAGAACTACAGCTTCCGGTCAGCTTTTTAGTTAGGGATGACCAAGTATCTTTAGGGATTTCAAAAAGTCCCCCCTAAGAAAGAAGAGAGAAAACCAAGAAAGCAACTCATAAACTCAAATCAGGGGGGAAAAAAAAAGTAAAAAGTAAAAAAATAAAATAAAATCTCTGAGGGAAACAAACATAATAACAAGAGAAAACATCCAAAATCTGTGCTAATACCTTCTGAAAGAGAAGAATTGCATCCATGCATCCATAAAGAATAATGGGCGAATTATCTCATGTTTTAGTCTGCTGTTTTGCTTTTGTGACTAAAGGATCTGACCAGCACAACTGTAGGGGAGGAAAAGTTTATCTGAAGTCTCATGGTTTCAGAGGTCTTAGTCCAGAGAAGGCCACCTCCATTCCTTGGGGCTCAAGGTGAAGCTGAACATCATGGCAGAAGAGTGGGGCAGAGGGAAGCAGCTCACATCATGGTGGTCAAGAAGCAGAGAGAGACTCCAGCTCCAGATACAAATATATACCCATAGCCACGCTCCCAATTAACCACTTCCTCCAGCCACACCCCACCTGCCTCTAGTTACCACTTAATTAATCCCATCAGGGATTAATTCACTGATTGGGTTGAGACTTTCACAATCCAATCATTTCTCCTCTGAATCTTCTTGCATTATCTCACACGTGAGCTTTTGAGGGACACTTCATATCCAAACTATAACATATGGTACATAAATTACACCTCAATAAGTCATTTTAATACATTCAAAAGGCGTGAATGTGCCTCTAATTCCAGCATCTTGGGAGGCTGAGGCAGGAGGATCACAAGTTCAAAGCTAGCCTCAGCAATTTAGCAAGGCCCTAAGGAACTTAGCAAGCCTATGTCTCAAAGTAAAAAAAAAAAATTAAAAGGGATGGGGATATTGCTTAGTGGTTAAGCACTGGTACAGAAAGAAAGAAAGAGAGAGAGAGAGAGAGAGAGAGAGAGAGAGAGAGAGAGAGAGAGAAAGAGAGAAAGAAAGAAAGAAAGAGAGAGAGAGAGAAAGAAAGAAAGAAGAAATACAAAAGGGTTGTGTTAAAACTCTTAGAAAATTTAAAAGAGACATTTAAAAATAAAAATTCAATGAAAAAATTGAAAGATAAAGTTGAGATCTCTGAGAAAACAAAGCAAAAGACAAAAATAAAATTTTAAACAAGATGACATTTAAAAAATAAAATTTGAAAAAGATATTTAAAAATGTGATCATTTCAGAAATTCCAACATCTTACAAATTATTTCTAGATATATAAAATATACAGTAGAGATAATGCAGACAAGAATGTTATCAACAAATATCAAACTTCCCCAAACCAAAGGACATGTCCCTAAATGACAATAATAATGACAATAATTCCCTGTACCAATATCCATACATCATGAAATTGCAAAACATCAGATATAAATAAGTAGACATTAAAACTTCCGGCAGGGGTGGGGGGAGATAGGTCACATAAAAAGCCTGGGGATCAGATGGTGCCACAGTCTGGCTGGGCAAAATAACCGGGGGGTGACAAGCAACTTGTGAAGGTTGAAACAGCGGGAGCCACTTCTCTGCTGGACAGCAGAGGTATATATACTTAACTAATTACACACAGCTTAACTCAATTAACATAAACTAGATACAGCAGTCAACCAATAAGGAATCCTCATCATCTTAAGGGCTCTCTGGCGTTGCTTCACAGACCACTCCTCCTGGCAAAGTGCCAGGCGCCATCTTGACTTGATTTCAGCCCTCAATAAGATGGCTTTAGATTTGTCAACACTGACACCAGAATTAAAAGAAAATGGACAATGGATTCAAAATTATGAAAAGAAAATATTATTTTTCCAATATAGATTTCCATATCCAGCCAAGTGTATGTCAAACACAAAGACAAATTTAGTGTTGTAGAGTTCTGGAGCTCAGGTCAGAAATAGCAAGTGAGTCTCACTGGGCTACATCCAAGGTATGCAGCAGGGCTGTGCTCTTCCTGTTCTAGGGGAAACCCTTGCCTGTTCCAGCTCCTCAATGGTGCACCATTCCTTAGCTCCTGGCCCCTTCTAGCTTCAGAATCAACAACCACCATTTTAGTTTGTCTTACCATGTATCATTTGACACTAATCCTTTTGCCTCTTCCTCATTACACTGGCCCATCCTGGATAACCTGGGATCAATTTCAGGCCTGCTAATCAGCAGCTGTAATTTCATCTACTAACTTCATTTCTCCTTGCCATAGAGGGCCAGAAGATAGACAAATTCAGGTGCCAAAGTTCTGCCTATCACAACATGTAAAACTGAAAATCAAGCATGTCGTTCATTTTGAAACAGAGGTAAATGCCAAAAGAACTAGATGTTGAAAGTGGTGGTGTCTATGGAGAAATCTGAGAGTAGAAAGAGAAGGTGCAGTTATTCAATAAATTATCTATAAGAATTACTTTCATAAAGTGAAAAATAATGAATATTTGTAGTACATTTTTCTTCTATTCTCAATACCCATCAGAGACATCCACAATAGAGTTTTTTGTTTGTTTGTTTGTTTGTTTTAATTAGTATTGGGATTGAACCCAGGGGCACTTTACCACTAAGCCACATCCATAGCCCTTTTTTTTTTTTTTTTTTTTGAGAGAGAGAGAGAGAGAGAGAATTTTTAATATTTATTTTTTAGTTCTCGGCGGACACAACATCTTTGTTGGTATGTGGTGCTGAGGATCGAACCCAGGCCGCACGCATGCCAGGCGAGCGCGCTACCGCTTGAGCCACATCCCCAGCCCCATAGCCCTTTTTTTAAAAAAATTTTGTGAGAGAGTCTCAGTGAGTTGCTAAGGGCCTCACTAAATTGCTAAACCTGGCCTCAAATTTCTAATCCTCCTGTCTCAGTCTCCCAAATATCTGGGATTATACGCATGCGGCACTGCTATAAATATTCTCCTGAAACCATTATCACAAGGTTTTGAATTTGAAGTTTTTGAAGTTGCAAGTTTTTGTTAACAGAAGAAAAATTCATTGAGTCTGTAGGGGAGGTACTGTAGGAAGCTGGGTCTTTGGTGTCTTTTTGTCATAAAAAAAAATCATCAAGAAAAAGTATGAGGGTAAGCCAAATAAGCCTTTCTACAAGAGACCAAATGACAGTATTTCAGGCAGGAAGGGGTAGAGGACATTGGATTTGTCATGAGAACTAGGAATGAACCTGGTGAGGGCCTGGGGAGCCAGAAAGTGGCAAGAAGGGTGTCAGCATTGAGACTGCCAGTCCTACATACAGTCCACCTCAGAGAAATTTGCACCAGGAGAAGCAAGGCCTACAGACCGTCCACCACAAGTCCTGCGGTAGAGGCATCTTAACTGTTCTAGTGGATGTCTGGTGAGTGCCTTCCATCAATGCCCTTGGATCATCCAGGAAAAGTGACATGAATTACTGCCCCATTATTTTTCAGAACTCGACAGTCTGCCCCATGATGAAAGCTGTCAGTAGATATCCCTGCAACTAGACAGTGCTGAATTACCCACATTACATGTTGCTGCCTTTGGAAAATAACTTCATAACCTGTCTCATCCTTGTATACCTCCAACAATCATCTCTCCCTCTGTCACAGGGTTTGCCACCTACTGTACAATAGTCTGTTTCCTTTCTCATCTATATCCCTCACTATAATGTGGAATCCTGAATGCCCGGTGATATGTCTTTCATCTCTATATCTCTAGCAATCACACAGGTTCTGATACAGGAGGTATTTAACAAATGATCACATAATGAAACAAGTGCTTAGGATGTCCCCCATCTAAAAATTATCCCAAAATTGACATACTGAATGGTTACAGATTTCTATTAAAAAAAAACTAAATCATCTGTGTTAGCAAGAATTTAAGTAACAGGATATTCCTTTAATCTGAATGTTTATAACAAAATGACCTAAAAAATACTGAAGTTGGTTTTCAAATTCAGTCTCTGTTTTTTCTCTTTTTTCAGTACCAGAGATTGAACCCAGGGGATTTAACCACTGAGCAACATTACCCATCCCTATTTATTCTTTATTTTGAGACATGGTCTCACTAAGTTGCTTAGTACCTCACTAAGTTGCTGAGACTGGCTTTCAACTTGCAATCTTCCTGCCTCAGTTTCCTGAGCTGCTAGAATTACAGGTATAACCACACCTGATTTGATCTCTTCTCTTTTAGATATGTACTACAATTATTGCTCAAAAATTATATTTAGGTTCAAATTCTTCATCACATACTATCAGGGTGGCATTAAATTATTTTCTTCTCTGTGGCATTATTTCTTCTTTTACATATTGTAAAAATAATACCTACTGCAAAGGATGATGTATTAATGAGATGATATATATGTTCTTAAAATAGTATGAAGATTAGATGTATATATGTAGTACTAAAACATGTTTTATGAGATTTCATAATCATACAGAACAATATGAAATTCTGGAGTAACTAATAATCCAGGTCTTCAACATTACAATACCATCACTAACTATAGGAATAAATGGTTTATTATATGCATATCATTGTGTTAAGTGAAAATATGTTTTATACATCAATTTATACATATTATCCCATTTAAAGATGATACATTTAATAATTTACTTGAAATTTAAAAGTGCATTGCCTCCTTATAAAAGAAACTTACAACATAATTAATACAGGAAATACAGAAAACAGAAATTACAGCTACCACCCTAACATTTAAGAAAAATAAAAGGAACATTAAAATATAAATTTAAAATAATAAAAATGTTAAATCAACATTAAATATTCATGTCTGGTTTCAATATTCAGAAAATGTCTCTTCTTAGTCATTTTTTTCCAAATGAGTTTGCATATATTGAATTACTAATTTATCCTCCAATTTGGTTCAGATGGGATTACAATGGACAGACAATGAAATCAAGTATGTTAAATTCAGATTTAAAGCCTAAAAGATCTAATAAATACTGGGCTGGGGAGGTAGAATGCCTGCCTAGCATGAGTGAGACACTGGGATCGATTCCCAGTACCACACAAACAAAAGATTTAATAATTATGGAATAAATCATTGCATAACCCTCAACACGAACCACAGGAATTCTCTCCACCAACTATATACACAAAGTTATACCCAAGCAATTTGGGAGGCTGAAGCAGGAGGATTGCAAGTTCAAGGTCAGCCTTAGTAACTTAGCTAGACCATGTCTCAAAATAAAAAGGGGTTGGAGATATATCTCAGTGGTTAAGCATTCCTGGGTTCAATCCCAGTACCACAGAAATACCAACAGTTATAGTAATAATAATCATGTTATTTTAAAAACTGTTGTATTTGAAGAAGGCAATTGAGTTCCATAGTATTATTAAAAGACTGTACTTTTTAAGTTAATAAAGTACTTATAAATTATGAATGTTGTCTCTGTAGAGCTTAAATTTCTTCAATGTTGTTAATCCTTAGACATCCATAATCAGTGTCATTCCCAGGGACAGTGCAGCCCTTAATAGCATAATTTTAATTTCCCTCTTTACCTACCTTGATGCTCTATCCCTCCAGTTTCCAGGCCTTCCATTTGCCCTCTTTTTCTCAAAACTTCCTGTCCTGCTTCCTATAGGACTAACTCCATACCAAGACCTGGGCTATGTCCTTTCCATGCATTATCCCAAATTATCCTCACAACAAGTTCATGAGGTAAGTAAATGGTACAGGATTTTAAAAGTCAGGATTAAATAACTTGCCCAATATTTAGATAGTTGCTCAGTTGTGGAGCCCAGGATCATAGCCAAAGTTCAATCTTAATCACCACACTTTAGGGTCTTCAATTCTTTTTTTTTTTTTTTCTTTTGACTGGAGATTGAACCCAGGGCACTTTGCCACTGATCCACATCCCCAGATCAGTTTTACATTTTTGTTTAGACACAGGGTCTCACTAAATTACTGGGGGTGGTCTTGAATTTGCAATCATCTTGCCTCAGCCTCCTGGACTGCTGGGATTACAGTCATGTGCCACAACAACCACACCTTGCATATTCAAACCTTTCTTAGCTTAAGAACAAATAATCAAAGTATACGTATGAAGACAGGAATTGGTGTGAATATACTATGTAAACAACCAGAGATATGAAAAATTGTGTTCTATATATGTAATAAAAATTGTAATGCATTCTGCTGTCATATATAAATTTAAAAATTTACATAAAAAAGAACAAATGATCATTTCAGAAGCTCAAAACATACAGTAGATAAACTTAAAGCAAAACTGTTTCAATTAGGCTGAGAGGCTGAAGATCTGAAGTTATTCCTTTGCCTTATCCTTTGGAAGAAACAGCAAGGAAAGCAAGCTTTAGTTGGCTTTTTTAATCCACTGCTCTCAATCTTTCTTTCATCCAAAATGTACCTGTTTGGGCCAATTTCCTCCCAGAGACTGCAATTGAAAACCATGATTTCTTCAGTGAAATATGTAGCAAATGCCTTGTAGGCCTTTAATTTCCAGGGGCAATGTTCAGATACCTGGCACTTCCAAGTTCCTACCAACTTCCATAGCCTTTTTTATCACTAAGGGAATATGTGAAATCAAGCGAAACTTAGAAGTAGCAAGTAGTTAATGTACCCAGAACAAACTTCAAGCAGTAAGAGACAGGCCTGGCTGGACAAATGCTCAATCCCCCTGTTTCCCAGACAGCCTTATGGGGCAAGCACCTGTAGCCTGAGGCAGCAATCTCTCTAATGCACCATGCAGTGGCTTTTCCTCTCCTCTTCTCTACTCCCTGCTCTTTCACTTTTGAACACTAATGTCACCTCGTAAACAAACTGCCTCACTTAAGTCCTTGCCTCCAGCTGTGCTTTCAGAGGACTCAAACTGAATTTGATATGCTGAAGATCAGAGGACTTTCCTAAAACTAAAGGAATCTGCATCACATGGTACCATAACATGTCTATTAGGGGCAGAAGCAGGAACAGCTGCTCTTCCAAAGATCCTTCTCACCTCTAACCTCCGAATCCACCTCACTAAAGATGCCATGGCCCCTCAACTGAAAAACTACAGGTAGAGTATAATAGAGACTTTCACTAATGGATACATAGTACTTTATCATATTCCTATAATAAATTAATATCATATCATGTCATTGCTCTATTAGGATATAATAAATATATAAAAATAAAACAAGAACTTGTCTTTGCAATTCTAGGTTTTTAACAGAAGTCTAGTGAAGAAGAATAGAAAACAAGAGAGGCGTGAAGGGGAACGTGGCACCAGAACCCCCAAATCACCAACATGATTGCCCTAAGGACAATCTGAATTGAAATCTGTTGTTGAAATGAAAGTTACAAATGTGAATGCACAAGCCCTAAAGCAAGCAGCAGTTCAAGATTAGAAAGTGCAGCTTTCAGAGAACTCTAGAGAGATAACTCAATTAGTTTAGTCATGTGTGCAGATCCTTCTAAGCAGAGTGTTGCAAAATCAAAATTTTATTCTCATATGACTCACAACATAAAATTTGAGTTTTGAAACTTAAATACTTAAACTTTTCAAAAAATTTTAACACATACCCATATTATCAAGTTAAATTGTCACAGCTTAGCTGTACTTTCTAACTTATTTTACATGTCCATTTTATATCTAAAGGATTAAATTATAAAACTACTGTTCTACTCTCAAGGTTGAGTAGCATAAAAATAAATAGTCCTGGAAAAAAGCATGTAGGATCATGAATTAATATCTTGTGGATTTTAGTTATTGATGTTGACTTGACATAAAGGACTTCAAACCCTACTATTACCTAAAATTAAAATGTTTTTCTAAGAAATTTTCATTATTTATCTTTCTAGTAAAGTCAATTTGGTTTGTTCAATATTTAACACTTAATTTTCTTACTTATGTAGAAAATGAAAATTAATTTGAAGTACTTAGCTGAAATAAAAAAATCTACTTAAAGATCTAAAATTATAAAACACGTCATTTTAAAGTAGCATTTCTACTTTGACTGCATATATGGGGGAAAACATACATTTTTTAAAACCAAATTAGTCATTTAAAATGTGACTTATTTTATTCACACTATTTTGTGTTAGAAATCTGAGTATCAACACCTCTCCCTTACCTTATCATTACTCAGGAACCATGGTACAAAGATTTATTTTCATTTTTTACATGCTTCATTTGAAATCTTGTCTCATGACGGCTTCTGAAAATACTGTTTGTTTCAGGTAGGAAAAAAACAAGGTAGAGACGTCATTGAAGGTGACAAGCTGGCCATGCAGATAATGTCTTTGTTCTGTGCAACCAACCACTTGAGGAACATAACAATCACGATTCCTTTTCTCACCTGCATCTTCAGAAACTTATTCTTTAACAAATGCTAATAGAATAATCCAGTTTGGGTGACTAATCTGTTCTAATCAAATTTTAAGAGGTTAAATAAAATGCCATGTCAACATTTCTTTTAAGTAATGATACATTACTATTAATGAGGGAGAATATTTTATAAGCTCTGAAAGCAGATACTATGCTTATTTTATTGAATAATGTACACCAAAACCCAGATGTGAAATAGATGCGCAGAAAATATTTGTTGAATCATTCAATTAATTTATTTGCTGTTGGAAAAGAGAGAATCTGTCACTTGTCTCCCTGACAAAAATTCTGTAATTAAAATCATAGACCTCAAACCAAGACCTCATAGAGTTAAACTAAGACCATACGCTGCTGAGCTGGGATGGCAAAGCATCCTTCCCTAATATAGAGGTGCATGAGCAATAAGATCAGAATGCTTGTGGGGCCAATAAGGACTCTCCCCTCCCAGCATGAAGATGAAGGGAAAGTTTGAGCTCCTGTTTTTCATCTTCTCTGAAAACCTTCTCCATATCTGATAATATCATTTTCTGTTGCTGGCATAGAGAACAGTTGCTTAAGGCTTCAAGTTTCTTAAGTGACACACTTTGGTTATGCCTCTGTGATTCTAAACCCCAGCAACCCAAGTCTCCCAGTGACACAGTTGGAAATCCTTGCTGGGGTGATGTTTTCAGTTAGCTAATCTCCTCTATTATACATTCACTCTTAACAGTGTTGCACTTGGGTTCTAGAAGCAGTGTACCATGCCCTTATTTCCTGTCATTACTATGTCTGATGTTCTGTTAAGGCAATAGTTTTGAATAGTCAATAGCCAGCAAATGAGGTGAGATTTGTTCCTAGCTTTTGGTTATTTTACACTAAGATAAACCTCAAGGTGTGTGACAGTCTTTGTTTGTCCCAGGATTCTGGATGTTTTGAAGCCCAGAAAGCAGGGTTCATCATTTAGTTGTATGAAGATACATTTGTTTGATATCATCTGTCTCAGAATTTTGAAAAAATTTAATAATTTTGACATAAATCACAAATGGATGTTTAGTGTATCCTTTATTTGAAAGTAAATCTGCCTAAATAGGGATGTATTTTTCCATTTTCTTTTTATTCAGCTTCCTATTTCTTTTGTCTCCCTTTGCTTTCTTTGATGATATTCACTAGCCAGTGAAATTAAATAAAAGGTGAAAAAAAAGTTGAGTGAACTATGAATCATTGGTTTCAGAAGCTTGATGGCAAGTTACACATTAGCTCTATTATCACACTGATTTTTTATCATTTTTCTTGCTGACTTAAAGCAATAAATGGAGTTCTTCCTACCTAGTAACTGTTGCTATCTCATAGTAATTATATTTTCCACAGTACTGTATAGCTTTTTGAAATATCTGCAAAGCAATTTTTAGATCTTACAGTAACCAAAATTGCAGTTTTAATTTCTATATCAGCATATGATGAAAGCTAGTACTGTGTTTGTATAATCTGTCAGTTTTCTATTGTGTAAAATATATATCATATGGGCATGTCTACTAACTCCCAAAGGCTAAATGGAGTCTGCCTGAGTGTCTAAACACAGTTTTGGACCTATGAAAGGAAATAAATGAAATACAGACCCAAATTCCAAGCCTAGAATACAGAAATCATTTTAACATTAAAAAAAAATCACAGCAGAGTGCCAGAATTACTTCTCTCTGCTTTTGTATAGCACCACCTCCTGTCAATTTTACTGCTGTTAACTGCATTATGTCCTCAAGCTGACCATGAAGGAAGCTAGTTTTCCTTAGCAGTTTACCATTGAAGAAAGTTTGCAAGCATAAACCATTATTTTAGCAGTTGTGAAAGTATTTGTCATACTATCAACATGGAAGGAGTATTTTCCGATTTTTTTCCCTCCAAAACTTAATCAAATCACCGCAAAAGCTATATCAAAACAGTAACATACACAAGTTCTAACTATATGAAGAAAAACAAGAGCATAGAATAAAGCCTAGTTCAACATCATTTAAAATTGAAATTAACCTATTAGAAATTTGTTCCTGTCTACTGTGATCTTCTTGGAAACTTTATGATACACACTAGAGAGAATCTACTGGAAGTTAAAACTTTCCAGATAGGCTGCATAGACAGAAGATAGAGAATATATACATAATACATGTGCATACATACATCTTACACATCTCTTTAAAAAATAAAAACCTTGACTCTCTCACATCCCATCTAGCCATACTTTGGTACATATACTTTCTACTCATATAAACTTTCCTTATAAAAATTTATTATTTTGCTTATGTCATTCTTTCCATCCATTCTGTCTTCTTTTTGTGTCCTCCACTCTGTTGAATGTTACCTAGGAAACAATAAAACTTCCACCTTTGCTAAATTTTCTAAACACCTCCCCAATCTCATTTTATTTGCTCACTCTGCCACATTTCTCTGCCTGTTCTCTCTATATTTGTGTTCATCAAGGAATGACAATGATGATCCATAGGAATGCAAAAAGAAAATATCAAAACTTCTAAATTATATTTATATTTAAAGTGAAAAACAAAGTTGACTAACATTTAATAAATTGCTAGGCAGTGGTGCTCTAACTTGGCCCATAAGATATGTGAGCACAATCACAGAGCATATCCCAAGTATCTGGAGAGAGGAATGGAGATCCCACACCTCAGAGAGGCTGTAGTAAGCCTGAGTTTACAACTTGGATAGATGTTTTGCAGTTCTTCTGTGCACGGTTAATGAACATATTAAAGGGGGGGACAAGTCGCTTTAAAATTACTTCTCACAAAATCAGTGTAATGAAACTTTAAATAAACCTCTTCTTTTGCTTGAAAATAAATGACTTCAAACTGGTATTATGTATCTCACATTCTAAAGAGATCTGACAACAATTGGAGTTATGGCTAGTTCTGCAGATTAATAAGAGTCAGCAAAACCAGACCTATTCACATCCAAGACTCTTGACTAACATAAGTTAATAGACTTTATTTTTAGAGAAGTTATAGGCTTACAGCAAAGTTAACAGAAGGAAAAGAGATTTTCCATATTCTGCCTGCCCCCACATGCCTCCCCACCTGGTATAGACTCCCCTTTTGTCAACATTCCTCACCAGAATGGTACACTGCTCACAATTGACACATCATTATCACCAAAAGTCTATAGAATACATAGTGCTTGATTCTTGATGCTTTACATTCTATAAGTTTCAACAAACATAAATTACATGTGCCTGTCATTACAGTATCATATGGAATAGTTGCAATACCCTAGAAATTTTCTGTGTTCTACTTGCCCATTGCTCCCTCTCCTTAAACCCTGTCAACCACTTTACCATCTGCAGAGTTTTGCCTTTTCCAGAATGTCAAATAGTTGGAATCATGTAGTATATCACCTTTTTAGACAGGCTTCTTTCACTTGGTAATATGCACTTAAGTTGCTTTCATGACTTTTCAAGGCATGATAGCTCATTTCCTTTTGTTACTAAATAACATCCCGTTGTTTGGACAAACTAAAGTTTATCTATTCATTCACCTACTGAAGGACATCATAGCTGTTTCCAAGTTTTTTTGTTTGTTGTTTTTGTTTTTGTTTTTGTTTTCACACCTTCATACATGTATTTTGTATAATAGTGTTTCCAAGTTTTAACAATGTGAATAAAACTTCTATAAACATCCATGTTCAAGTTTTTCTGTGCACATAAATTTTCAACATATTTAACTTCATTTTTATTGTTTTCTTAGCAAAGAGTTCTAGAAATGCAAAAATTATGTCAAAATTGAGCATTTATGTCTTTTATTGCAAAACAACTTATTTAAAAGTATGTATGTAAGTATATAACTCGCTAACCAATTTGCAAGAATACCTGCTCAATGTATTCTTTTTTAATATCTTTGTTTTATTTATTTATGTGGTGCTGAGGATCAAACCCAGTGCCTCATGCATGCAAGGCAAGCACTCAACCACTAAGCTACATCTCTAGACCCTCAATGTATTCTTATTAGCACTAAATATTATATTTTTTGATATTTGTTAAATGGATGACAAAAATAGAAGTATTTAAAAATATATTGGTTCTTATTCTTTTATACCAACAGGGGCTATATTTGATATTTCTTATGTATTTCCAATGGCTACTTTAATGGTTGGCCAAAAAATAGATCTGCAATAAATACTTGTTGAATGAATATTTTTAAATAAAAACATGCAGTTTTTTATTAGTAGTGAGATTTAACACTTTTGGCTTTGTCATGTTTTTGTTTTTTATAAAGGGACTTTTCATGTCTTTTATCTATTGCCATCTTAGTGGTTTTTACAATTAGGATAAGGCAGTTTTGAACATTCATGCACCAAGTCAGATAAAATCAAAAAGTCCATCAGATGCCAACACTTCTAACAAGAAACACAATTTCAATGACAGACTGCGACCTACAATTACTTATGTTAATCCACATAAACAAAAATAAATGGCATAAAGGGAAATCAATAATTAAGATAAAATATTGTACTTAAGTTTATATCCTAAAATCAGAGAATATTGCATGCCCATGAGCCACTTTTTAATGTATTATATTCTAGACCACAACATACAAGGCAGGTGTTTCCAGTTGACTTCTCCTGTGGTGCTTTTTTTTTAGTCCATCTTGAGCTCTTTCACTGGGCCCTTCTGACTTCAAATCCTATGGCATGGAGGATACCTAGAACATGGAGGATCCCTACTGCTGTGCTCCATGTTCCCTGGTTTTCATTTTACACATACTCTATTAGAATTCTCTCATTCTCTTTTGGTCAAAACCAAAATGAATCTATTCTTGCATGCTCTCTCTTGTGGGACTTACTTTCAGTGCACAGGAAACACAATTCTTACAGTTCATTAAAACTTGAGGTAAAAACTGACTTCCAGCTTTCCATCATTGACCATATTAGCTTTGTCAAGTATGAGTCAGTCAGAATGCCCACCATAGTCTGGTATGTAGGTTGGGATTCATAGAACCATAGCAAATCTTTTTTTAATATATTTTTTAGTTGTACATGAACACAATACTTTTGTTTTATTTATTTACTTTTATGTGGTGCTGAGGGTCAAATCCAGTGTTCCACACATGCTAGGTTAGCACTTTACCACTGAACTTCAACTCCAGCCCTTCATAACAACTCTTTATAAGAAAATTTTCTCACAAGTCAGAATTTTCACTGTTCTCTTTATCTTTGATATAGTCAAGGGAGTGAATATCATTGTTTTGTTTCTTGACATTATTATTTGTAATTTCTGACTATGATGCTCTAGCCCACACTCTCACGCTCACATTGGTACCTGCTATCAATTGTATTAATGCCTTAATAGAAACTGAGGCAAGAATGCATTCTTTACACAATTAAATAATGCACAATGAGGAATCAGTACAGCATTCTTTGACAAGCTAAAGCCATACAAGTACAATCCCAGCACTCAATAGATAATTGCTACATGCACAGAATGAAAAAAAAAAATTCAAAAACTAAAAGGAGAAATGCAAAAAGGAAAAAGAAAAGAAGGAAAATATGTAATAGCAAGATAATGATAGTTTGATTAGAAATGCAAGCAGAATTTTTTTAAGATTTTTTAGTTGTCAATGGACCTTTATTTTATTTATTAATTTGCAGTGCTGAGACTCAAACCCAGTGCCTCACACATGATAGGCAAGCACTCTACTACTGAGCCACAACCCCAGCCACAACAAGCAGTATTTTTGATGAATGATACCTCTTCATCAGAAATAAACTTGATTCTTATAATTCATTCTGTGGGTCATCTTTAGCAACCATTCAGCAGGTCATCTTTAGCAACAGACTGCACAGAGAAAGAGAAAGCCTGAAATCCGACTTATCTCTCTAGATTGTGAAGAAAACATTGGTAAAAAAAGAAAGTCCACCATGTGTGGTCAGAACTGGCCAAACTCAGTTAAAATCCAGAGAGTATGGCAACTGTTTGCACAGTCCATATAAATAGTCATCCTGGGGCACAAAGCAGGATGGAGAGGAGTGGGGAGTAGATCTAGAAGGAGAAATAGAAGACAATCTGCTCATTACAGAACTTTGTAGAAAGCTTCCAGTGCAATTAAGAATTTAACCAAGAGATCAGGATTTAGCAATTGCAAGTTTCTTTTACCTAATGCCTAAATCTATGTTCCAGTCAGTATTCAGTCAAATTCTTAGATAAAAATTAAGAAGATCAGCCAATTTGGAAATATAAGATATGAGCCCACTTATTTTGAAGCAGTCACATTATTTCTTCTTTAATGATAAAGCATGAAGTAAAAGATAACATTTTTAACTATTTAAGCAAGTTTAAGAATCATGATTTTAAAACTTTTAATCAAATATCTGGATCAATTCACCTGATAATGAGAGGGGATAGCCTCATCTTTTTAAAACTATGAGAACAGGACCAGAATACAAACACTTTTAATGAAGATTTCCCATCTGCTGATATCAGGAAAGTACTCAAATCAAAGGCACATAATAAAATGAATACCAAACTAATACTCAAAATGTCAAGAAGGAGATAAAATTGTAACAAACAAAACACCAGGCAATCTATGAAAAGTGCTTCCAACAGGCCCAGTTTCTAGGGCTTTAAAGAAAAACAAAGTGTTTGTCAAAATAAAAACCTTGTAGATGTCATTTGTCTGAACAAATGAGAGCTAGGATGAGAGAGCAAGAGAAAGTTTGATGACTTTCCAGTTCTCACGAAACAGAAATACACTTTCTAAAGTTAGCTTCCATCACATACCCCAGTATTCATGCAATAAATTTACTTTTTTAAAACATTTTTTTAGTTGTTGATAGACCTTTATTTAATTTATTTATACATGGTGCTGAGAATAGGACCCAGTGCCTCACACATGCCAGGCAAGTATATCACCCTTGATCCACAGCCTCAGACCCATATTTACTTTTAATTAAGTCAGTTCCTACTTCTACAACCAAATAACTAGTAAATAACTAGGATACTCAATAATTTCTATTATGTCTACCCTATTAAAATATATTAGAAACCTAAATTTAAATGGAAGAGTATAATGTTCTATAGCACAGTAAAATATCTTTGGAAAATAACAATTAATTTAATATCTTAAAAGAGCTAGTGGAGAGGATTTAAAATGTTCCTAGCACAAAGAAATGATACATGTCCAAGGTGATAGATGTGTCAATTACCATAATCTGATCATTACACATTGTATACATGTATTAAAGTGTCAAACTGTGCCACATAAATCTGTACAACTGCTGTCATTTAAAACTAAAAATACAGTTCAAAAAATACATGTAAACTGAAATCACAATTTTTTTAAGAATTTATAGGAGAAAATCCTTATAACCTTTAGTTAGGCAAAGATTTCTTAATTGCAATACCAAAAATATAATCCATAAAAGAAAAAAATGACAAATCATACAAATCATCATATAAGCTGAAATAGTTTGCCTTTCAAGTGAACCATTAAGAAAACGAAAAGATAAGCAATAAACTGAAAGAAAAGGACTTGTATCTCAAGTATGTTTATAAATGACTTTTGGGTTATTAAGATAAAAACAACAATAAAAATAAGTAAAAGATGTTACACATTAATAGTCTTTAGGAAAATGCAAATTAAAACCAGAATAAGATATCATATCACATCACATGCACTAGAATGGTTATATAAAAAAGACAGATAAATAAATGTTGGTGAGGTTGTTTAAAAAAAAAGGAAACCTCATGATTTTCTGGTGTGTACAATATTTTACATAAAAAATTTGAAAAACAATTGGTAGGATTTTTCACAAATTTTAAACAAATGTATATGTTAATTTGTTACATAACAACTCAACTTCTAGATTTATCTACCCAAATGAAATTAAACTATGTAGACACAAAGACTTGCATTAAAATGATCCTAACAGCATTATTCACAAAAGGGAAAAAGTGAAAACACCTCAGATACCCATCATTGAATAAACAAAATATAGTACACCTATACAATGGAATATTATTCAGGAACAGAATACTGACACATTCTAAATATAGATGAACCTAGGGCTGGAGATGTGGCTCAGCGGTAGCGCGCTCGCCTGGCATGCGTGCGGCCCGGGTTCGATCCTCAGCACCACATACCAACAAAGATGTTGTGTCCGCCGAGAACTAAAAAAAAATAAATATTAAAAATTCTCTCTCTCTCTCTCTCTCTCTCTCTCTCTCTCTCTCTCTCTCTCTCTCCTCTCTCACTCTCTCTTTAAAAAAAAAAATATAGATGAACCTCAAAACTACAAAGCTCAGTAAGAGAAACCAGAGACAAACACTTCACGCTGCATAAGTAGATTTATATACCATTTTCATACAAGCAAATCTAGGAAGCCAAAATCATATCAGTGGTGGTCTATCACTGAGTAGTAATGGAGATTGACTGCAAATGAACTTGAGAGATCTCTTCAGGATGATGCAAATACCATAAAACTGAATTGTAATGAAACTTAGCACAATTCTGTATACTGATCAAAAACTCCTTGGACTGCACTCTTAAAAAAACAAGTGTGTGTGTGTGTGTGTGTGTGTGTGTGTGTGTGTGTGTGTGTATGTTTACCTCAAAAAAGCTATTTTTAAAAAAATGACAACTAACTAAAGCAATCTACTCAATACTCTTATTCCTCACTCTGAGCAACATATTTTCCTTAATTTTGACTCTCCTAAGTAAGTGAGAAGAAAAAACCTTTCAAATGGAGTATAAATAAGTTCTTCATAGCCAGACATGTGTCTCATCCCTGTAATCCCAACAACTTTGGAGACTGAGGCAGGAGGATCACAAGTCTGAGGACAGACTCAAGAACTGAGAGAGACCCTCAGCAACTTAGCAAGACCCTGACTCATAATGAAAAATAAAAAGGGCTGGAGATGCAGCTCAAGGGTAGAGTCCTAGGTTCAAGCTTCAGTACAAAAAAAAAATTGTTTCCAAATAATAAAAGGCAATACAGAGTTAATTCTAATTTTTTAAAAAAGTATCAATGAATCTATCTGTCTTAAATGCTTTTATTGGTTTGTTTTAGTTACAAATGACAATAGGATTCATTTTGACATAATTATAAAAGTGTGGAATATAAATTGATTCTAATTCAAGTACTTCCCCTTTTCTTCCCCTTCTCCCTTCCCCTGTTCCCTTCCTACCACTTTACTGGTCTTTCTAGTATTTACTTACAGTTGTTTTCTGTTTTTGTTTTTGTTTTTGTTTGTAGTGTCTTGTGGATGTACATGATGGTGAGATTCACTATTGTGCATTCATATATGTGCTAAAGAATATTAGATCAGATTCATTCCATTGTCTTTCTCTATCCCATTCCTCATTCCATCTCTTCATTCCTCTTTGTCTACTCCAATGATCTTTCTTCTATTCTTCCCCCTCCCCCTTATTTTGAATTAGCTTCGGCATACCAGAGAAAACACATGATCTTTGACTTTTGGGACCTGGCTTCTTTCATTTAGCATGATAGTCTCCACAGCCATGTATTTACCAGCAAATGCCATCAAGTCATTCTTCTTTACAGTTGTGTAATATTCCATTGTGTACATACACCTTCTTTGTTCATTTAAGAATAACCAACCTAAGTTGGCTCTATAGCTTGGTTATTCTTAATTGTGCTGCTATAAAAATCGATGTGGCTGAGTCACTGCAGTATGCTGATTTTAAATCCTTTGGATATATACTGAGGAATAGGATAACTAGGTCATATGGTGGTTTATTCCTAGTTTTTTGAGGAATCTCCATACTGCTTTCCAGAGAGGTTGCACAAATCTTCAGTCGCACCAGCAATGTATAAGTGTGTCCCTTTTTCCATACATCCTCACCAACACTTATTGTTAATTGTATTCTTGAAAATTACCATTCTGACTAGAATGAGATGAAATGTAATTTTGATTTGCATTTGCCTAATTGCTAAAGATGTTGAACATTTTTTTAATATACTGTTGACCACTGATAGTTCTTCATTTTGAGAGGTGTCTACTTAGTTCCTTTGCCCCTCATTGATTAGGTTTTGTTTTGTGTTTGGTTTTTGTGTTTGTTTTGGTGTTAAGCTTTTTGAATTATTCATATATTCTGGATATTAATGCCCTATCTGAGGAGAAGGTGAAAAGATTTTCTCCTATTCTGTTGCCTTTCTTTATGTTTTTAATTGTTTCCTTCACTGTGAAGAAAGATTTTTAATTTGGTGCCATCCCATTTCTTAATCTCTGATTTATTTTTTTGTGCTGTGGGAGTCTTATTAAGGAAGTCAGTTCCTAAGCACACATGTTAAAATGTTGAGCCTACATTTTATTCTAGCAGGTGCAGAGTTTCTGGTCTAATACCTAGGTCATTGATCCACTTTGAATTGAGCTTTTTATTGTGTGAGAGATAGGGGTTAATTTCATTCTACTACATATAGATTTCCAGTTTTCCCAGCATTATTTGTTAAAAAGGCTATCTTTTCTCCATTGTCTGCCTTAAATGTTTAAGTAGCCACATTGATCATACAATTTCTTGAAAATTTAGAAGGCATTGACTAGTGGGAGAAAAATATATATATATATATATATAAGATTTGTAGATAGTAGTTAACCTATGACCCAAAATTTATAACTGTATGTTACTGATATACTTGCCTTCTTTCCATTTTCTCTTACTTTTAAAAATCACTCTGTGTACCCAGAGTAACAGATAAATACAATTAACCTTAAAAAACAAGGCAGCCACACACAAGAAAGAGAGAGAGAGAGAGACAGAGAGAGAGAGAGAGAGAGGCACACAAGAGCATAGGAATGTGGCAGAAATGTGTCTTTTTCTTAAATCATATCCATCGAATCCCAGAACCTAACCTAATGACCCCTTTTTCTTCAACTATCAAGATCCAATTTTCTTGATACTTTCTTTCAAATTGCTCCTTTTGTCACCAGCCTCACGCTGCATGTGTCTGGGTGATAGCCCAACATTTGTTCCACTTTCACTATAAGGTGAAAACTGATCCAGGACCTAGATTTGTGGTCCTGTCTTTATTCCTTTCCCAAGAAAATACCATCAAAAACTAAGACTGACATTGACCATCTCAATGAGAGACAAAACAATAACCAGTATAAAATCCAATACTCAATATATTTATATCACATTACTGCAATCGTTTTTTAAGTGTACAAAAGGGATACTGGTGTTAAGAAACAAAAAATACTTAAACAATGACTGCATTTAAATTAAAGCTCTACATGAATGTTCATAGCACACTGTTCACAGTAGCCAAAGAATGGACACAACTCAAGTGTCCATTAACTGATGAGTTTTCAACAAATTGTCACATGCGCGCGCACACACACACACACACACTCACATACACACACACACACACACACACGCACCAGAATATTCTGGAGCCATAAAAACAAATAAAATACTGATTTCATTCACATTGGTGAACTTCAAAAATCTTATACTAAGTGAGCAAGCCAGTCACAAAGGAGCACATATAATGCAAATCCATTCATAGGAAGTATTCGGAATAGGAAAACACAAAGACTGAACAGAGTTTGGTGCCAGAATTTGAGGAAAAGAAAGTTGGGGTTGATAGTTTAATCGGAATAAGGTTTTCATGTGAGATAATGAAAATATTTTCAAACTGGATACAAGTAGTAATTGCACAATTGTGAATTTTCTAAATGCTGTAAGATTGTACATTTTAACTGTAAAAATGTTACGCCATGTGAATTTGAACTCAAAATTTTAGAAAAAAAATTTCAGCCATTTCTTCTTTCTGAGGACAGTGACATAATTCAGATGAGTGCAAAGCTATTTCTATGTCCTCCTCTCTTCTATCTACAGAGATAGATGCTAAAGGAAGAAAGAGAAGACAGTTCAAAGCCTGTGTGAAGTTTTTCAATGTAGCTAATGATTTGTTGTAACCTACCATTCTGAAGTATAATCAAATGTAGAAGAAGCTGAATAGCAGGTAGAACAGTTAATTACCACCCATAACAATTAGAGTAGGATTGGGGGGGTGGGCTGTGAGGGACCACAGCACAGATAAGAGGCCAGAGCACATGGGGGGAAATAGCCTATGAGAAACACTTGATATTGGAATGGCCAAATGTCACTGAAAAGCAGGGATCTCTAACATCCAAATACATAAACAGTTGCATAAACAGTTTGGTTGGGGCAAAGAAAAAGTTATTGATTCCCTGAATTGCTCACACAGCAGAGGGAAGAGAGCAAACACTGAAAATGAGACCCCAAAAGATTAGGAATTTAGAGCCAGAAGAGATCATAAAAACTGAAAAATCATGTAAGAATTCATAGGAATCTAGCTGTGGCATTGAACTCATCTGAAATTTCTAATAAGAATATCAAGGAAATTTTATGTAAAGAGGTCATGAAATGGGGTCTTTAACTGGCATCTGGGATATAATTAATTAACTAATATACACAAACTATATGGGCATATCTTGGCAAGCAGCTCTACCTACTAATTATAGCTCTAATTAAATACATTAAAGAGCCATTATCAATTCAATGTATTTCATTTCTGGGGTTTGGGATTGTAGCTCAATGGTAAAGCATTGACCTAGCATATGTGAGGCACTGGGTTCAAATCTCAGCACAGCATATAAATAAATAAAGTAATTAATTAAATGTCCATCAATGTATTTCATTTCTTCAAGTAAAGTCTCAAACTGAGTTTGATGTGCCAATAATCTTAAACCAAAAATGATAATATGAGGAAAATATACCTTTAGTCTGTTAAAGCATTGTCTACTAAGGGACTGCATTTGAAATATCTAAGATGTTTGAGAAGATTGCAGATTTCAAAATTGGTCTTCAGACCTGTTAAGTCAGAATCTCTTTGGATTGGGCTGGAGACATGCATTATAATATCCTTCCCAGAGGATTCTCATATCTGCTAAAGTTTGAGAACCACCACTTTGGCTTTGTGATTTCTAACATAATGGCTCCACTGGGATTTAAATCTCTTAATTATGCATGTTTACCTAAAAATAAAAATAAGGAAGATAGCTTTTCTCTTCTTTAATATATGGATTGGTCCAGGCATTTTATGTGAAGTAACCTGAAGAAATAAGTTTGATATCACATCAGAAAGAGTTTTATGATCTCATGCTAGCACACTCCTTTATTGGCAGAGTAAAGGAGTTAGTCACTTCCTTTGGAATGTCATAATGCTATTTTGTCTACAAAAGCAATATTATGAAATGGTACGTTGTTAGAGTCTGTAAACAAGTCAGGATGGCGCCTGGCATTTTGCCAGGGGAATGTTAGAGTCTGTAAACAAGTCTGGATGGCGCCTGGCAAAATGCCAGAGGGAGTGGTTTGTGAAGTAAGGCCAGCGAGCCATTAAGTGTGGAGATTTCTTATTGGTTGACTGATGTATCTAGTTTATGCTAATTAAGATAAGATGTGTGTAATGTATAATTATCGCTCCTGTCCTACAATAAACGGCTCCCATTCCTGCTGTATCAACGTACACAAGTTGCTCGTCACCCCCCACCTCCCCCGGTTATTTTGCTGCAGCCAGACTGCAGCAGTACATTATTTATAATATTCTGTAAAGACATGGGAAGTAACCAGAAAATTCTTCTCCACCACAACAGTTTCATTAGTTAGCTCAAGACAATCACCAAAGATTTGTCCACTTAAATATAAGCCAGGCACAGTGGAACACTCTGGTCATCCCAGTGATTCAGGAGGCTGAGGCAGGAGGATTCTAAATTGACAGCCTCAGCAAATTAATGAGGCCCTAAGCAAATTAGTGAGACCCTTTCTCAAAATAAAAAATAAAAAAGGCAAGGGATGTGGTTCTGTGGTTAAGCTCCCCTGGGCACTCCAATCTCTGGTATCCCCATCCCCCTCAAAAGTTAAAAATATCAGTGAAGAATTATTATTTTTCAAACAAATCAAGAATTTTAAAACTGCCCATCTTTGTTGGGTAAACTACATGTAGCAAATATCCTTGACAAAGTAAATATATAAGTCACTTGACAATAAATCTGATATATGAAGGTGTGAGAGACCAACTTGTTTTCAAAATAAAATGGAATATTTTGAAAACAAATGCTTGGTAATGGTTATATTCTTATACAGTTTTCTTGGTAAAAGCTGATGGATGTATATGTCATGTAAAACTTTCATATCTTTAATTTTAAACATTTAGAAAAAATTTTAACATGTTTTAAAATTCTGAAAATAAAAAAGCTAAAAAGATTACATAACATTTTGTTCTAATATAGAATTATATTTTTAACTGGGATACCACAAAAAGTATCAAGAAACATGAAGATCTAGTACTCTTTAATTTAAAAACTTGCACAATCCACAGAAGAGTTTTTCATGAATTTCAAGCTTCATGAACACGGTCTATAATACTTCTCTATGTGGATGATGTATTTGTTATGTTTATGAACTATGAAATTAATGAAAATCAAGTTCTGAAATAAACTCACCTTAAAATCAGAACTTCAAGTAACTGTCACAAAGTGTTAAACCAAAATTTTCAAAAAGATTGAAATACTTTATTTCCATTAATAATAGTAGTAGTATTATCAGTGAAGCAAAAATTTTGCTTCTTTAAATTTTTTAACTATTAAATGTTTTTTTTTTTTGTATTTGTGCTTTAAATTTCTATTTTTGTGCATTTTATAATGTATAACTATTTACAATATAATTTTAGAATGAATAACAGTAAAATAATTTGGAGATATGTGCCTTAAAATTTTTTACTGATAAGATGTACAACTTGGAAAATGAGGAGACTACAGCTTCAGATGGTGACATTTAGTTACACAGTTATAGTTTTCTTTTTAAGTTAAAAATACTAGTAAAGAAAGGGCAAAAACTCTTTTCTAAGGCATTTAATATAGAACCATGTGATTTGCATTTAAGTGAGTTGGCAAAGTTTATGTTGGTAAGACTTCCCCCACGAACAGCCCATGTTCAGAGGTTGGCTTTCTCAGAATAGCCTCTGGTATCTCTAAGGCTGAAGAACTCTGTAACACAAAACACTGACTTGCCTACCGCTGTTCTGCAGAGATAACAGCTTATCAGCGCTGTGATAATCATATCTGTGTGAATTTCTTTCAAATCTATGGCTTCCTACAGTTCAGGGAAGAAAAAAAAATCCATAAACTATCCAGAAACCTTTTGATTTAGACCAAAGTCTCAAGAATTGTTGAGCCCAATTTAAGTTTTGTAGCACCATATTTTCAAGCATTCAAGATGCCCTTTGCTAAAAATGTTTTCACTTTGTTTCTCCCAAAACACCAATGTACATTACAGATAACTCCTTTCTTTATGAATTCTAAACTTTATCTCACAGGTTTATTTTTCGAGAAGTGTGCAGCACTAAGGAATAGTCACTCTGCTCACACATCTATTGACAAGATTTTAATCAGAAAAAAAATTGTAAACAAGTACAACTTAAATGGGAATATGTTCACGAAGGGCATAACAGCCTATCTACTCCTTTACATTGGTGCTCATGGGGTATATTACAGGCTGCTTCTTGTCTTTGTAGACTGAGCCTTCGGTCTTCTCTGACACCTGTAAAAGGATTTGTTAAAATAAACACAGGTTTTAGGCTCACAAAATGGACATTCTATTGTGGTCCACATTCTATTCCCAATACTGTTAGCTGTAACTTTTTTCTGGTCTTTTAAAAAATGGAACTTCAAAACTTAATGAAAAGATTATTTGAAATGAAATATGATAAGGATCTTACATGCAGAGGGAGTCAGCAAAACTCTGATCTTTCATTTAATTACACTATCCTTTACATCACTCTTTATTTGACCTCTGTAGGCAATTTTTCAATCATTGATAATTCATCCCCACAACTTTATCCATTTCCAATATCCCTGGAAGTATTATTAATAAAATCTGAATATTATCTGATTTCCTTTTGTGTGTGTGGTGGGGGGCAAAGATTGAACCCAGGGACACTTAACCAGTGAGCTACATCCCCAACCCTTTCTATTTTTATTTTGAGACAGGGTGTCACTAAGTTACTGAGGCTGGCTTTGAACTTGCTATCCTCCTGCTTCTGTCACAGGAGCTGCTAGGATTATAGGCGTGCATCACCGTACCTAGATGCTACTATCTGATTTCTTGTGGGCTCAATTTGTTTTTTGTTTTGATTTGCATGATTGAGATAATAGTATTGGAAATATTACACCAATATATGATTCATGACCCCATAAATCATGTCCTCCTACACCACTCCATTACTAGGTATTAACCTTGAGGTTTATTGTACCAGGAAACTGATGGTGAGTTCTCAAGAAAAACAGAATAAAAAAAGAAAGTTTTTGTTTTAAATAAGTTGCCATTCAACAGACCAAGGAAGGAGACTGACAGAAACACATTGAAAGGAGTAGGAAGTAGGAGTAGGAGTAGGGAGTCTCGAGATTAAAGAAAAAAAAAATGAGATGCCAGGATTCTTATTTCTCCCACAGTTTTTATTTAGCAAGAGGCAATGACATGAAAGCATCAAAGAGTACAGTTGAAATTAGACAGGCTTTACACCATCACTACAGAATCTAAGAGCATCTAAGAGAAAATTAGCCCTACAATATGGAACAGCTGTAGCAAAATGAACACAGGGGCAGCAGAAAGTGCCCTTCTCAAAGGAGCTGTGGTAACAGCAGAGGTAAAAGCCTTGGGGAATGGTAAGTGCCTTTGACTTCACAGGTAATGAAAATTGTACAGGCATTCACCCATGTTTTGGGCCAGAAAGAACTGAAGCCAGTGGGCCTGGCAGGGCTACTATGGTGAGAGTGAGATGATTCAAGGACCTAAGGCTTGATGGATGACCTGACTGAGTCGCAGAGAACTTGCAGGAAGGAACAGCAGGTTCCAAGATGAGGTCAGGTCAACTGATGGAGGCAAAAATTTCCCTATCAACTTGACACATGCCAGCAGATGCATACTCATAGGCGAAATAAGACAAGAAAGAACCTACAAAGGGCAGAGGACTCCCACTAACGCAGGTCACCCTTCCGTCATCTCAGGGAAGACAAGTATACTTCCTCCCCACTCCAGAGGCATGTTAGAAGATATAATGGAGAGGAAAGTAACAGAGTTAAGAGAGATTAGAACTTTAATGGAATGGTTATCATCAGTGTTAGATAGACTATACATATATTTTAAATCTGGAGAATAATCAATCTTTAAGTGTCTATATTAATACTCAACAAAGCATTTCAAAACAGAAAAATTATATATTTGCTAAAACTAAAAAATGTAATCTCATTATAATAAAGAAGTTAATTCATCAAAACACCCTAACAGTTCTAAGAGTAATGCACCAGATAAGTAGTTTCAAAATAAATGAAGTAAAGTCTGAAAGAACTGCAAGGAGATATATATATATATATATATATATATATATATATATATATAATTTACAATTAGTTACAAATTTCCATATCTGTCCTCTCAAATACACACAGATATATAGAGAGACAGATGCATAAAGTTAGTAAAAAATGTCACATTTTTTAATTATGTTTCCCCAAAGTTCACATACTGAAGTCCTACTTTCCAGAATTCAGAATGTGACTTCATTTGGAAATAATGTTGTTGGTGTTATTATTTGAGATCATACTGAAGTAAAAGAGGAGCCTAATCCAATATGTCTGGATTGGATTATGAGGAGTGGAAATTTGGACACAAAGACAAAAGCACTGTGATAACACCATATAAAGAAGCTAGGAGAAAGCCTTGGAACAGATCCTTCCCAACAGTCTATAAAGAAAGACCCTATTGACCTCCTGGTATCAGTTTAACATACTCAGATTTGTGGTACTGGGTTACAAAAGTCCTGTAAATAAAATGGTAACATAGAAAACTTGAATACTATCAACCAAAATTTGAGCAAATTGACACTTACAGAACACTCCACCCAACAACAGCAGAACATATATGTTTTTTAAATACAAACAGAACTTTAACAAAGACCATATTCTGTGCCATAAAATCAAAGACAAATCATGCAGAGTGTGCTATCTGACCACCAGACAACTAAATTAGAAATTGCTAACAGAAAGCTTTATTTTTTTTCTTTTTGACATATAAATTATTATGTTTCAGTACTTGTACATATTGTAGAATGTGATGTTCAGAATGTCCTCCCATAGACTTAAAGTAATTACAGTGAAGAATTTGGGAGAAGCCAAAGAAAGGGTCTTCCATTTTAACTCAGAAAGGTATAGGGCAAAAGTTACATAAAATATATGTTTTTGCAGAGAGATGATTTGGGATTAAATTTTACAAATATGCAGATAAATGCACTCAAATGTGTATTATTGCCTTGTTTGTATCTACAAGTATAATAACAGCATTAATTATTTTAACAACAAAAGAAAATTTTTGAAGGTAGAAAAAAAATACAATCTGAGTGTCTGTTGCTCAGTTACCAGTATTATAGTATAATGGTTTACTGTAGCTTCCAGGATACTCTGCATTAACTAAAAAGAAACCAACAAAGGTGGATGTTTTAACAAAAACTATCAATTTTTAAAGAAAGTGCTTAATCCCTTTCACACATAACAAACATAGCAAAACTACTATCATTTTATATTTGCATAGAAATTTCAGCTTATTAAGTAATTTCTCATATACTGCCTTATTAAAATTTCAATATGCCCATAAATGCAACAGAATGAGGATCGTGCTCAGTTATCAGAGGAAAAAAATTAAGGCACAGAGATACTAAGTAAATGTAAAATTTGGAGATAGGAATCAGTTTTTGTCATGCCTAAATCGTTGAATTGCTCATCTGTGTGTAATTTACCATAAGCATTTTATTTAATCCAAAAATTGAAATTTTAAATGTGAAAGAATATTAATTTATCAACATGTTTTATCCTATAACTAAAATATGTCTAAATAAAATATTGTTCCAAATTACTTCTTGAAAATTGAGTAAGATCTATGTTGCTTATTATGGTCACAAAGTGACTGAGGTACAAGTCTAAAACAAAAATCACATCTGGTCAGAATACAGGAAAAATAGCCCATTAATTTTTTTTCATATGCACCTATCTAATATTCTTTTCCATTGTTAAAGTCCCTACATCCCATTATAGTGCAATCAATATAACAAATGCAGAAATAAATAAATAAAATGAAACAAGCTTTGCCTCATAGCAGATATTTGCATTATATCCATGAGAATTTGCTGTTATTAAATTAGCTGCAGGAGAGCTTTTTTATTGCTTCCTAAATGCAAGAGGAATATTCAGACCAAATAAAATTCAATTTTTAACAACTAAATATTACAGTAAAAGAGGTCAAACACACCTCTTTCTAATATTGCATGCATGCAACTTTTGATACATGGTAACCTTTAATTTGCAATTAAAAATGAGAGCAAATGCTTGCCCTACATTTTAGTTACTCAGATCTCCCCACAAATAAAAAAGCTATTAAAATTGCATGATACTGAAGTTTGTGTAATGAAGAAAATGATGAACTTAGTAGGCTGAAGAGCATATTGTTCAGTTTTTTGCCTTGTTTATTGCTTATATTATTATCTCCATTAACCAAAACACTGGACAAAAGCCAAAATAACCCATGTACTACAGAGAAAAAAAATGTTGAACTTCAAAGCCAGATGGAACTGATTTTTAAACCAGTGTGATAACTAGAGTGAGGTGATTTCAAAAAAATTGCTTCATCTTATCTGTGAAATGGAGATAATAATAGCTATTTCATGTTTGAACAGCTTAAATAAGAAGTGAGTAAAGCACATGAGATGTTTCTGTGCATAGTATATGTATATTGTTACTATTTCTTATTAAGCTACTACTTCATAAAATTAAAATTTTGCTCACAGAAGAACTGTGGAGATGATAATGGATTTTTTTTTGTTCTTCTTATGTACATATTTCTAAATACTATTCTTTTTAAAATTCTCAGTACTAATTTTTTCATTCATTCACCAAATACTTATTAAATTCTACCTATGTGTCAGGCACTATTTTAAGCATTTGTATATAATAGGAAGAAAATAAAAATCCTCAGTCTTATGGAATTTATATTTTTGTGAAGGAGAGTCAATAAAAAGATACATGTGTAAAATACACTGTACATTAAGTAATAATGGGAGCTAAAGTAAAAGAACAGAATAAGGAATAGGGCTGGGTACTGCTGTGGCCAAGAGTGAGGGCTCAACATGCCCTATCCGAGCTTCCACTGAATAAGTAACATTTATTTAAAGTCATACAGGAGAGGAAGGAAGAAGCTATGTAAATTCGTCAGATACAGTTGCATTTTGAAAGGAAAGCTAGTTCGATTTCTAGATTGATTGGATGTAACTTGTAAATGAAAGAATAACAATATATAGATTTTTTAACCTCAGGAATTAGAAGAATGCAATTGCAGCCTGTTAAAATAATAAAGATTATAAAAGCAGTATATTTAGGAGCAAACCATTGGGAGCTCCATTTGGAAAATAAATTAGAGAAAACTGTTAGGCATGTAAATAGAGATATCAAGTAGCCAATTAACTATATGAATCTGAAATACCAGAAAAAGGTCATCCTGGGACTATTATTGACATAATCACAAGACTTATTAAGATCTTTAAGACTCATTAGAAAATCACTATATAGAGAAATTAAGAGGTTGAAGAACTATAATTAGGGTCCTCCATCATTTAAAAACAAGGAATTTAAAAAAAAACAATAGAGGACTAATGAAAAGAGGTCAAAATGATAGGAGAAAAACAGGAGAAGTAGTTGTCCAAAAAGACAAACAAAAATGTATCAAAGAGAAGGAAGAGATCAGTGTTGCCAAATGCTTTGGGGAGTTCAAGTGTTATGGGGTCTGAGAAGTTCCAATGGATTTAACTACAATTGATTCTAGATTTACAAAGAGGTAACATTCCAATTGACTATATTTACAAGTCATTGGTAACCTTGCCAAGCATGTTCTATTAGAATGGTAGAGCAAAATACACACTATAATGAATCAAAGAGACACTTAGGCAGCAAGTACAGAGAACATTTTCAAGGAGTTTTATTACAAAGAGAAGGAAAGAAATTGGTGGTCGTAGAAGGAAAAGTAAGAGATTAATTGTGGTTTTGGGTTGCTGTTGTTGGATTTTTTACTTTTTTATTTCTTATTTATTTATTGGTACTGGGGATTGAACCCAGGGGCACTTATCCAAAGAGCCACATCTCTAGTTCTTTTTATATTTTATTTTGAGATAGGGTCTCACTAAGTTCCTTTAGGTCCTCCTAAAGTTGCTGAGGCTGATTTTGAACTTATGATCCTCCTGCCTCAGACTCCTGAGCAGCTGAGATTACAAGTGTGTACCAGCACCCAGCTTTGTTGTTGGTTTTAAGATGAAAAATATCCTGCAGGTTGTGTACTGATAAGAAAGGTGCATTTGATGACAAAACCTAATTATGTAGGAGAGAGGGAACTTCTTAGCACAATGGCTTTAAGTAATAAGACAAGGGGATAAGAGATAGCACAAAGCATACAGATAATGAGTGGTAAGAAGGTAATGTTGCGAATGCTCACTGCCTATATATACAGCGGAGGAATCTTCTAGAAAGTCTCAATTTTTTTCTAATTTCCTAATAACTTAGAAAACAAGATCAGTAGATGTGAATGAAGTCTAGTGGTTTTGAGAAAATAGAATACGATATGAAAAGATAGTCAATGAGAGTAAGAATGAAACGGACTTGAGAAGGAAGTGTGACAGACAGTCTGGCAGCACTGAGGGTTGAAGGGAGGTAAGGGATCACAAATTTAAAATTTAATCGTGACTGAATAAACAAAGTGTGGTCTATACATACAGCTTTAAAAAGGAATAAAATTCTGACCCATACTACAACATGAATGAATCATGAAGACATTATGCTCAGGGAAATAAACCAGTCAGAATAAGACAGGATTCCACTTAATCTGAGTCCCTATAATTGTCAGATCTATAGGAACAGAAGTAGAATGATGGCCTTCTTGGGCTGGAGGAGAGGAAAGCAGGGAGTTGTTGTTTAAGGGATGTGTAATTCATCATGGAAAGACGGAAGTTCCAGAGATGAATAGTAGCGATGGTTGCACAACAAAGTGAATGCATTGGTACCAATGAACTCTACACTTTAAAATGGTTAAAACAGAGAATTCTATGTTTATATCTCTCTCTATGTAGCTAGATATACATAATCAAAGTTCTAAAAGCAATTGGCCAAGCAAAAACATAAAATAAAATGGAAGCAGACTGCACAGTGATGTATTTTTTATTCAGCCGTGTTTAGCTATGTGGATAGTGTAGCAAAAGAGATGGATTCAGACAACCCTGCTGTTTTGCTTTTCAAATTCAAGGAAGAAACCACTGCATGATAGAATATGTAACTTGGAAAAAAAATGAGTGAACTGAGGATACTGAGGGGATTGCAGGCACCAAAATACTGGTGGAATTACACCTGTTAGGATTGAATGATTCGAGAACATGAGCTGAAAATATATATATTAGGTACTCACAAAGAGGAGTATTTGAAACTGAAATTATAGAGGTATTTACATTATATGTATTAACAAAACATAAGAGACAGCCATGGAAATGAATGATTCAGAGTTGGCTGATGACAAATATCATTGGAGAAGAGAAAGTCAAGAAACAGGCTAAAGTATTAGAAATATTATCTACACAGATATTGAATTATAATGGCAGTACGTTGCTAAGAGTGTCAGTGAGCCAGGAGCTAAAATTTCAGGGAATGAGAGGTATGGAGTCAGGCAGATGAAGACAACAGATGACTACATCAAGGAAGACTATGGGACAATATAGTCTGAGAAACAAGATTTAAAGCTTAGTATTTGCAGGAGGAAGTAGAAGAAAAACCAAGAAGCAACAAAAAGGACATACGTTCCTTCTGCAGGCTCAGTGGTGTAAAGCATGGAAAAAAACTACAGCCACTACCTGATAAAGCTGCAGAAGTGTCCCTCTTCAGTAAAGCATGACATTATTGTTACATTTAGAAAATACAAGTAATGATAAATGTTGGCGAGGATGTGGGGAAAATGTACACTATACATTGCTGGTGGGACTGCAAATTGGTGCAATCACTCTGGAAAGCAGTATGGACATTCCTCACAAAACTTGGAATGGAACCCACTCCTCAGCATACACCCAAAGAACTTAAAATGAGCATACTTCAATGAGGCAGCCACATCAATGTTTATAGCAGCTTAACTCACAATAGGTAAGCTATCGGACCAACCTAGGTGTAGATTCAATAGATGAGTGGATAAAGAAAATGTGGTATAGATACAAAATAAAATATTAGTCAGTAGTAAAAAAAAAAAAAGAATGACTTTTGCCAGTAAATGGATGGATCTGAAGACTATCATGAAAGTAAATTAAGCCAAACCCAAAAAACCAAAAGCAGAATGTTCTCTCTGATATGAGGATGCTAATCCACAATAAGGGAGGATGGGGAGGGAAGAATAGAAGTTCATTAGATTAGACAAAGGGGAATGCAGGAAGGGAGGGGGAATGGGACTAGGAAAGACGTAGAATGAATCAGACATAACTTTCCTATGTTCATATATGAACACACAACCAGTGAAATTCCATCCACATCATGTACAACTACAAGAATGGGATTCTAATTAGAATAAGTCACACTCCATGTATGTACATATGTCAAAATGCACTCTACTGTCATGTATGTATAAGAATAACAAAAAAAATGGTCAAATTCAACCAAAGAAGAAAAAGAAATCATCATTGTCAATGATGCCAGGCATGGTGACACCTGTAATCCCAGTTCCTCAGGAGGCTGAGGCAGGAGGATCAAAGTTCAAAACCAGCCTATGCAACTTAGCAAAGCCCTAAGCAACTTAGTGAGACATGTCTCTAAATACAAAAAATAATAATAAAGAAGCCAATGAAAAAAGGGAAATATGCCAGGGATCAGTAATAAAGCTCAACTAAAACCCCAAGAACAAGTCTGTAGTTCAACCAAATTAAATGCATTGACTTCATACAACAAGGAAAGACACTTGAGGAAACATGGGATACAGTTTTCCACAAAGCAGGAAAGAAAAGCATGTTTTGTAAGGGTTGGGTCCCTGCTGAAGGATTTTCAGGAGAACTGAAGGAAAGTAGAATCAGCTCTGGACTGATTATTATTTCTGCAGTGGAATTCTAAAGAGCAAGAATTAACTAAGTCTTAGGTGCACCACGAGGCAAGAGTGGCATGATAGTTGGGTACCCTCCAAGTCATGGGTGTGGGTAAAACAGCAATTATTTAAAGAGGGGGTCAGTGTGGTATTTTTTTTAGTTGCTGCACGACTTCTCCAGAAATACTGTTTCCTGTTAACTTTGTAGCTGGCTTTACCCTTGTCTGACCTCACAGCAAGATTAATGGCAGGGGTACTCTTTTCCCCTTTTAATCTGAGTTAATATTCATTCTTTAAGCCCCAGACAGGCTTTTATTCTTTCACTGAACATGACTTCTAGAGGGCACATTGCAAGAGATTCTATGGGGCAGGAGGGAAAGATGCGACCAAAAGAAGATCAAAGTTTAAGATATTAGTAATGACCTGGTGGATGTTTTCTTCTTATCTTGATTATTAGTCCTGACTGTCCTGAGACACATTATGAAGACAAGGCTGTAAAGGTCAGAAGGGAGAAGCCAGAAAGTTCCTCAGGAGCACACCAAGCCCTGCAGTGCTCACCTGGCCTCTGCAGATAGAGTCCCACACACAAGGGGGCTTATTTGGAGTACAGGGGCTCTCTCTTCTGTGAAAAAGAACCTAATAGAAAACAGTGAGTATAGATATCTTCATATACCAAAAAAAAAGCAAATGAAAAAATTTTAATTATTTAAAAATCAAATTTCAAAATGCAGAGCAATTTGAAGTTGTTTGAGATAAAGGCAAACAACACAATATCCAGCGTATTCTCTGAAGTCATCCTGTGTTATATAGCAGAGGGTAACTAATATTAATATCGATGTCTCTCAATTAGCAAAAATTCAGATATTATGGTGAGTATGCTTTATGTAAGACTATAAGGTGAAGCCAGAATATATTTTATATTTTCTTCTATTCATAGTAAATGATTCTTCTACTTCACTAGCTCCTTTTCCATTAAATATATTTCATCATGAACTATTACTATAAAAGTATTGACATTGAAAGACTAAAGCCTTAGCTACCCTATCTGCAGACAGATTCATATCTCAAAAATTGCCCAGCAAGTGGGCTGGAAAATAATATACCCCAATATTCACCTTCTTTTTCTCAGCATGAGGTATCAGAAGAAGTCACTCTACTACCACCATTGTTCAAGGAAAAATGCTGGGGAAAAAAAACCAAAACGAAATCTACAGTCTATTGGTACACACAAGGTGGCACAACTTTATAATGCTAAACTCATCTTTGTTTTGCACTTTACTTCCTAATTTTATGTGCATTCTACAACTTGCTTCTGACAAATGCCCTTTGAAGCAATGCAATCTCATTTTTCAAAGGCAGAAACTGTCCCTCCAGGGAGTTTAAGAAACTTGCCCAAGAATACGTCACTAATGAGTAGAAACTGTACGTTGGTTCAGGCCTCAGGCTTCATATCTGAGCATTTCTTGGGTCAAGGAGGAACAGGCAGAGGTTGCATGAGTTTTTTAGGGAGGGCAATCATAACTTAGTTTCTCTCATGCAATCAAGGAAGGGAAACAATGAGGCAGGTCAGGAGAATCAAAGGTGTCTACACCTCAAGCATGGATGAGAGACAGGAAGAAACCAAACAGAACGAGACAGGTTCTGTTTTATTCCTTGTCTTTCTCAGTAGAAAAGATAAGGATATCCTAGCCCTGCCAATTGGTCTCACTTTAACAGAATTCATCTGAGCTTGACCTTAGAATAATTCACTCTTACCATCATCATTCTGCTTTGACTTCAATCACTGTCCTAAAAATTAGTTCATTGGTTTATATTGGCCAAGTTACAGAAATGCATCTCATGTGCGAATTGGATGGTATTTGGTTCCCCTTGTAGAAATTCTGTTTCCATTTTCACTTTTCTCATATTTCATGATCACAGTCCTCTACATAATGTCCCATATTTAATAAAGTATGAGATCTTCATTAAATAAGACCCCTAAAGGTTAAAAATCTAGTTCCTTCATTGCCTTTAGAGATAACCTTCCCAATTTATTTAGGTCAAGTTCACTGGCCTGTATCAAAATGCGGGACCTAAAGAATCTTCCGAAAATACAACAGACAGTTATTTATCAATGCCATGGACAACAAGTGGAGTCAAAATGCAAACACCAGTTATTACCTGTCCCTTAAATATTCTTAAAATATGAGGCTGGGGCTGGGGCCTATGGGTAGAGTGCTCACCTGGCATGTGTGAAGCACTGGGTTCCATCCTCAGCACCACATAAAAATAAAAATAAAGGTATAATATTATATATATATATATATAAAATTTTATGTATATAATATTATGTATATATAATATTCTATTAAATATAAAATATTTATATATATATATAAAATATATTTTTAAAATATTGTTTCATTTGTTCTTTCACTTAGCAACCATAGTGAGCACCTGCTGCATACCAGCACCTGCCTTCAGGAAGTTTACAACCTCATAGGGAGCCATATCCATGTGAAGAAATGTGATGAAAAACCTGTAGGTTGTGGTGGGAACACAAAAGACAAGATGGTAAATGGTATACTAGATTATCAGAAAACTCTTTGCAGCAGAAATGACTTTTATATGGATCTTAAAAGAAGGTTAAAAGTTTGTTATGTAAATTGGGAGGACTAGAAACTACAACATAGGGATCTTTGCAATAAAACTACATATGAAGCTGGGTGTAGTGGTGCACACCTGTAATCTATGTGGCTCTGGAAGCTGAGAAAGGAGGAGTGTGAGTTCAAAGCCAGCCTCAACAACAGTGAGATGCTGAGAAACTCAGTGAGAGCCTATCTCTAAATAAAATACAAAATAGAAATGGGGATGTGGCTCAGTGATTCAATCCCCAATATCCAAAAAACTACATGTGAGAGAATCCAAAATACATGGAATGGAGCTCACAGATAGATTAAAAGAGTAAGAAGAAAAATCATAAAAAAGGTTTGATGCCATAAAAATAAACTTGTACTTTATTCTCTTGGTGATATCCTTATTCATCAGGCCAAACTAACAACTATAACTATCTCTACTTTCAATAGTTAGAAAGCAATTTTATATTAATATTGTAACTGACTCAAATGTAATATGTGAGAGGGTGGGACAGTAGTTTGAAATAGCATAGCAACCAAACTTCATCGTCAGATAGTACTTATTGCCCTTAATTGTTTCTTACTCCATGATTGACATTTTTTTCTGTGGTTCAATGATCCAAGATAATTACACAATTCAACTTTTGTTACATATCTAAGCCTAATAATTATATATAGGGATTGAAAGATTTATTCTGCATTTGTTGTGAATATTATATAGCAGGTAATTTCCTCCAGGTTCTATACTAAACACTTTGCATATAGAAAGAAATTTCATCCTCGAAATACTTAATTAATATTGTTTTTCCTATTATGCCAATGAAGAAAATAAAGATCAAATTTAAATAACCGAAAAATGAAGAAAATAAAGATCAAATTTAAATAACCGATTCAGGATCATGCATCTTATGATTAGCAAAATTGGAACTTGAACCCAGGTCTCTTACAAAACAGATACCATATTCCTAATGATTAATTTGACTCAGGAAATATAAATACAAATAACCATAGTTTCCTTCTTCAAGGAGCTTATAATTTTATGGTATAGTCAACTGCAAAATAGACAACAAGGAAACGTTGGATGAACACCTACCATGGACAAGCTATTGGGTATGTCTTTATGAAATGGAATTTGCTAAATGGAAAGGGGAAAGGGGAAAAGAATATTTCAAGCTAAAATGATGTATGAACAAGAGCACCATGTTTGTATTAAAACCATAAACGGGGCTGGGTTTTTGGCTCAGTGGTAGAATACTTGCCTGGCATATGTGAAGCACTGGGTTCAATACTCAACACCACATAAATAAATAAATATATAACTAAAGCTATTCTGTCCATCTACAATAAAACTTTTACTAAAAAAAGAACATAAATGGGGCTGGGGTTGTGGCTCAAGCCGTAATGCACTCCCCTGGCATGCGTGGGGCGCTGGGTTCGATCCTCAGCACCACATAAAATAAAATAAAGATATTGTGTCACAGAGCTGCCCCACGTGCCTGCAGGGTAGGCGGACCTGCGGCCCACCAGCAGAGCAGGTCCAGCAGCCTGCTGAGGGGCAGGCCCACTCCCTCCCCCCATGCCTGCAAGGTAGGTGGAACTGTGACCACCAGCAGATCAGGCCCAGCTGCCTGCTGAGGGGCAGAGCCGCCCTGTCCCCCTGCACCTGCAAGGGAGGCGGACCTGTGACCCACCAGCAGGTCAGGCCCAGCAACCTGCGGAGTGACAGAGCTGCCCCAAGCGCCTGCAAGGTAGGCGGACCTGCGACCCACCAGCAGAACAGGTCCAGCGGCCTGCTGAGGGGCAGACCCGCCCCCTCCCCCAGTGCCTGCAAGGTAGGCGGAGCTGTGACCACCGGCAGATCAGGCCCAGCAGCCTGCTGAGGGGCGGAGCCACCGCCTCCCAGCGCACCTGCAAGGTAGGTGGACCTGGGACCCACCGGCAGGTCAGGCCCAGCAACCTGCGGAGTGACAGAGCTGCCCCACGCACCTGCAGGGTAGGCGGACCTGCGACCGACCGGCAGAGCAGACCTAGCGGCCTACCAGCATGGTAGACAGATCACCCCAATTGGAGGAGGATCACAGCCACTACCTGCCCTGCAAGGGAGTTTTTTCAACTATACAAGAGCAATATAAATAAATAGAGGGAAAATTTCAAAAACACAACAGTTTCACCAAGCAGAAAGAAACGCGAGCAGTATGAAAAGACAAGGAAAGAAAGGACCACAAGCAATGCAGGTCAACTCAACTCTAGAAGAGGTAATAGCTGCAACAGATGGAATGTCAGACAAAGAATTCAGGATATACATGCTTCAGATGATCTGGAGTCTCAAGGAAGACATGAGACAGCAAAATCAGACAATGAAAGATCACTTTGACAGTGAATTACATAAACAAATCCAAGAAGCAAAAGATCAATTACACAGGGAGATAGAGGTAATAAAAAACAAACAAATAGAAATCCTAGAAATGCAGGAAGCAATAAACCAACTTAAAAACTCAATTGAGAATACTACCAGCAGAGTAGAACACTTAGAAGATAGAACATCGGACAATGAAGACAAAGTATTTCAACTTGAAAAGAACATAGACAGCTCAGCAAGACTGTTAAGAAACCATGAGCAGAACATCCAAGAAATATGGGATAACATAAAGAGACCAAACTTAAGAGTCATTGGGATACAGGAAGGCATAGAGGTCTAAACCAAAGGAATAAACAATCTATTCAATGAAATAATACAAGAAAACTTCCCAGACTTGAAGAATGAGACAGAATCCAAAATCCTAGAAGCCTACAGGACGCCGAACATGCAAAACCATAAGAGATCCACACCTAGACACATTATAATGAAGATGCCCAACATACAGAATAAGGAGAGAATTTTAAAAGCTACAAGAGAAAGGAAGCAGGGGTAAACCAATCAGGATAACAGCTGATCTTTCAACACAGACTCTGAAAGCTAGAAGATCCTGGAATAACATATTTCAAACACTGAAAGAAAATGGGTTCCAACCAAGAATCATGTATCCGGTGAAATTAAGCTTCAGGATGGAAGATGAAATTAAAACATTCCACGATAAACAAAAGTTAAAAGAATTTGCAGCTAGAAAACCATCTCTTCAAAAAATCCTTGGCAAAACATTACAGGAAGAGGAAATGGAAAATAACAATGAAAACCAACAGTGGGAGGTAGGACAGTAAAGGGGGGAAAATAATCAAAGAGGAAAACAAATCAGGTTTGGTAACATTAATAAACAAATATGGCTGAAAGAACAAACCATATCTCAATAATAACCCTAAATGTTAATGGCTTAAACTCACCAATTAAGAGACACAGGCTAGTTGAATGGATCACAAAACAAGACAATATGCTGCCTACAGGAGACGCATTTGATAGGAAAAGATATCCATAGACTGAAGGTGAAAGGTTGGGAAAAATCATATCACTCATATGGACTGCGGAAACAAGCAGGAATGTCCATACTCATATCTAATAAAATAGATTTCAAGCCAAAGTTAATCAAAAGGGACAAAGAAGGACACTTCATACTGTTCAAGGGAACCATACACCAACAAGACATAACAATCATAAATATATATGCCCCAAACAACGGGGCTGCTATGTTCATCAAGCAAACTCTTCTCAAGTTCAAGAGTCTAATAGACCACCATACAATAATCATGGGAGACTTCAACACACCTCTCTCACCACTGGACAGATCTTCCAAACAAAAGCTGAATAAGGAAACTATAGAACTCAATAACACAATTAACAACCTAGACTTAATTGACATATATAGAATATACCACCCAACATCAAGTAGTTACACTTTTTTCTCAGCAGCACATGGATCCTTCTCAAAAATAGATCATATATTATGTCAAATGGCAACTCTTAGACAATATAAAGGAGTAGAGATAATACCATGCATCTTATCTGATCATAATGGAATGAAACTGAAAATCAATGATAAAAGAAGGAAGGAAAAATCATGCACCACTTGGAGAATGAACAATAGGTTACTGAATGCTCAATGGGTTTTAGAAGACATCAAGGACGAAATTAAAAAATTCTTAGAGTTAAATGAAAACACAGACACAACATATCGGAATCTATGGGACACATTGAAAGCAGTTCTAAGAGGAAAATTCATTGCTTGGAGTTCATTCCTTAAAAAAAGAAAAAACCAACAAATAAATGATCTCATACTTCATCTCAAAATCCTAGAAAAAGAAGAGCAAAACAACAGCAAAAGAAGTAGAAGGCAAGAAATAATTAAAATCAGAGCTGAAATTAATGAAATTGAAACAAAAGAAACAATTGAAAAAATTGACAAAACTAAAAGTTGGTTCTTTGAAAAAATAAATAAAATCAACAGACCCTTAGCCATGCTAACAAAGAGAAGAAGAGAGAGAACTCAAATTACAAGCATACGGGATGAAAGAGGCAATATCACAACAGACACTTCAGAAATACAGAAGATAATCAGAAATTATTTTGAATCCTTATACTCCAATAAAATAGAAGACAGTGAAGGCATCGATAAATTTCTCAAGTCATATGATCTGCCCAGATTGAGTCAGGAGGATATGGACAATCTAAACAGACCAATATCAATGGAGGAAATAGAAGAAACCATCAAAAGATTACCATCTAAGAAAAGCCCAGGACCGGATGGGTATACAGCAGAGTTTTACAAAACCTTTAAAGAGGAACTAATACCAATACTTTTCAAGCTATTTCAGGAAATAGAAAAAGAGGGAGAACTTCCAAATTCATTCTACGAGGCCAACATCACCCTGATGCCGAAACCAGACAAAGACACTTCAAAGAAAGAAAACTACAGACCAATAACTCTAATGAACCTAGATGCAAAAATCCTCAATAAAATTCTGGCGAATCGGATACAAAAACATATCAAAAAAATTGTGCACCATGATCAAGTAGGATTCATCCCTGGTATGCAAGGTTGGTTCAATATATGGAAATCAATAAATGTTATTCACCACATCAATAGGCTTAAAAATAAGAACCATATGATCATCTCGATAGATGAGGAAAAAGCATTTGACAAAGTACAGCATCCCTTTATGTTCAAAACTCTCGAAAAACTAGGGATAACAGGAACATACCTCAACATTGTAAAGGCAATCTATGCTAAGCCTCAGGCTAGCATCATTCTGAATGGAGAAAAATTGAAGGCATTCCCTCTAAGATCTGGTACAAGACAGGGATGCCCTCTCTCACCACTTCTGTTCAACATAGTTCTCTAAACACTGGCCAGAGCAATTAGACAGACGAAAGAAATTAAAGGCATAAAAATAGGAAAAGAAGAACTTAAATTATCACTATTTGCAGATGACACGATTATATACCTAGCAGACCCAAAAGGGTCTACAAAGAAACTATTAGAGCTAATAAATTAATTCAGCAAAGTGGCAGGTTATAAAATCAACACGCATAAATCAAAGGCATTCCTGTATATCAGCAACAAATCCTCTGAAATGGAAATGAGGACAACCACTCCATTCACAATATCCTCAAAAATAATAAAATACTTGGGAACCAACCTAACAAAAGAGGTGAAAGATTTATACAATGAAAACTACAGAACCCTAAAGAGAGAAATTGAAGAAGATCTTAGAAGATGGAAAAATATACCCTGTTCATGGATAGGCAGAACTAACATCATCAAAATGGCGATATTACCAAAAGTTCTCTATAGGTTTAATGCAATGCCAATCAAAATCCCAACAGCATTTCTTGTAGAAATAGAGAAAGCAATCATTAAATTCATATGGAAGAATAAAAGACCCAGAATAGCAAAAACAATGCTAAGCAGGAAGTGTGAATCAGGCTGTATGGCGATACCAGACTTCAAACTATACTACAGAGCAATAGTAACAAAAACAGCATGGTACTGGTACCAGAACAGGCGGGTGGACCAATGGTACAGAATAGAGGACACAGAAACCAACCCACAAAACTACAACTTTCTTATATTTGATAAAGGGGCTAAAAGCATGCAATGGAGGAAGGATAGCATCTTCAACAAACAGTGCTGGGAAAACTGGAAATCCATATGCAACAAAATGAAACTGAATCCCTTTCTCTCGCCATGCACAAAGGTTAACTCAAAATGGATCAAAGAGCTTGATATCAAATCAGAGACACGGCGTCTGATAGAAGAAAAAGTTGGCTACAACCTACATACTGTGGGATGGGCTCCAAATTCCTCAATAGGACACCCATAGCACAAGAGTTAACATCTAGAATCAACAAATGGGACTTACTCAAACTAAAAAGTTTTTTTCTCAGCAAAAGAAACAATAAGAGAGGTAAATAGGGAGCCTACATCATGGGAACAAATCTTTACTCCTCACACTTCAGATAGAGCCCTAATATCCAGAGTATATAAAGAACTCAAAAAATTAGACAATAAGATAACAAATAACCCAATCAACAAATGGGCCAATGACCTGAACAGACACTTCTCAGAGGAGGACATACAATCAATCAACAAGTACATGGAAAAATGCTCACCATCTCTAGCAGTCAGAGAAATGCAAATCAAAACTACCCTAAGATACCATCTCACTCCAGTAAGATTGGCAGCCATTATGAAGTCAAACAACAACAAAGTGCTGGCGAGGATGTGGGGAAAAGGGTACACTTCTACATTGTTGGTGGGACTGCAAATTGGTGCAGCCAATTTGGAAAGCAGTATGGAGATTTCTTGGAAAGCTGGGAATGGAACCACCATTTGACCCAGCTATTCCCCTTCTCGGTCTATTCCCTAAAGACCTAAAAAGAGCATGCTACAGGGACACTGCTACATCAATGTTCATAGCAGCACAATTCACAATAGCAAGACTGCGGAACCAACCTAGATGCCCTTCAATAGATGAATGGATAAAAAAATTGTGGCATTTATACACAATGGAGTATTACTCTGCATTAAAAAATGACAAAATCATAGAATTTGGAGGGAAATGGATGGCATTAGAGCAGATTATGCTAAGTGAAGCTAGCCGAGCTCTAAAAAACAAATGCCAAATGTCTTCTTTGATATAAGGAGAGTAACTAAGAACAGAGTAGGGAAGAAGAGCACGAGAAGAAGACCAACATTAAACAAGGATGAGAGGTGGGAGGGAAAGGGAGAGAGAAGGGAAATTGCATGGAAATGGAAGGAGACCCTCAGGGTTATACAAAATTACATACAAGAGGAAGTGAGGGGAAAGGGAAAAATAATACAAGGGGGAGGAATGAATTACAGTAGAGGGGGTAGAGAGAGAAGAGGGGAGGGGAGGGAAAGGCAGCAGAATACAACAGACATGAGTATGTCAATATGTAAATGAATGGAAGTGTAACTGATGTGATTCTGCAATCTGTATACGGGGTAAAAATGGGAGTTCATAGCCCACTTGAATCAAAGTGTGAAATATGATATATCAAGAACTATGTAATGTTTTGAACAACCAACAATAAAAAAAATAAATTAAAAAAAATATATATTGTGTCCACCGAAAACTGAAAAATAAATATTAAAAAATATTCTCTCTCTCTGTCTCTCTCTCTCCCCCTCTGTCTCCTCCTCTCTCTCTCTTTAAAAAAAATAAAAATAAAACCATAAATGGTTCCATGGAACTATGTGGTCTAATAGTTATTGTCAGGTCATTACACCAGAATATATATTGTTTATCCACTGTTGGGACCACTTGATATGGGCCTTGCATCAACATAATCCAAAAGGATATATTTAAATTAGAGATCCATGATTTGCACAAATATTAAATTGTGAACTGCAAGAGTCCCTGGAAAAACGTATTCAGAAGTTTGCAGTTTCTAAGAGCTTCTAAAACGGGCAAACTTCTATTAGTATGCACAATGTATGCATTGGACTTTGTCTGAAGCTGTAAATACAATTTATTCCTTAATAACTACAGACTTTCAACATTAGTAATCAGGAATTTAAAGTTTATGTATGTAAAAGGGCAGCTATTAAGGGAGCCAGCCCAATTCTGCCTGTGTGTCAAATATATATAATACATGTATATAACATAATATAACATACTTATATTATGTTATATACATATATAACATTATATATGTGTATAAATTTTGAAGAAACATCAGAGATTGCCTGGTATATTCTCAAAATTACAATTTCCAGGATTGTAGAATATGATTTAGCTTTATAAAGTATAACAAAAACAACCAGAAAAAAAAATGGGTGAACATATTAAGAGAAGTAAATAAATTTTGACCAAATTTTCTGGGTTTATAGCATACTAAACTAGAAAGTGCAATTCAGAACTGATTATAAAAATTTTACTTAATCTAAAAACTAATAACCTTTAAGCTGTGTTGTTTAGCTGTAAACTAAACACCAACACAAATTAACACCCACCCCACAAAGCCACTCTGCCAATACCACCACCAATAGAAGAAAACTTTAATGAATTCTATATGGAGGTGGCTATTTGGGACCCAGGCATTTGTAACCCTTTCAGCATTGCTCCTGCTGAGACAGTCAATGAAACATATTTTTCAAAGAACCATATAGTAACTGAGCTTGCAGAGGCCACTTAACCCTGATCTGAAAATAGGGAAGCACTGTTGGGAACACAGCAGTAGAATTTTGTCAATTCAACCTCAGTGAGAAAAAGTCTTGTTATTGAACATCTCCTCTTGATGAGGTAGATACTATCATTAAAAGCTTTTTTTTTAATTTTTCAGGGTGAGCTAGTTCTTTCAAATAAAGAAAATATTCTGCCTCCACCCGCATAAGAGATTAAAAGGGATTTGAGGGCTAAAAGTTCTCAGTCTCATCTATGTCTGCCCAAATGATTCTTCCCCCAGTATACCCAAGTTTCCCCTTTATTTCTCTTACCTTAAAATAATAGACCAGATAAGGTTTAGCTTTTAATTGGTGCTGAATTTCTGTACCCTTTAGAGTTTGTTCCTTTCTATATCCTCAGCTGTATTTTCCCTGCCACATTAGAAAATAAAAGCAATTTTAAACAGTGTTCTAGGCTGTTTGATCTTTCAATGCATTCTAAAAATCACAATTTTTTCCTTTCCCTGTAACTGCTTTCTAGGACTACAACTTTTTATAAACTTATTTCTTTTTGGCAACCCATTGCCCCAGTTGACCATTCTATGACTTGTCCTCTGCCTGCCTCTCATCCCATGCCACCATTATTGACACTGACATGACCTGTTCCACTGTATGTTGATAATGATCTAAGTCCTTCCCCAATAAGTATGTTCTCTTGAAATGGGTAAGCAGTCCACCTCCAGTATCCCTCCCACACATGGTTCCAATTATCAGACAGGTCCTGGTCCAAAAGTAACAAAGTTTCCAGATTTGTTATGTGAGGATGATGAATGGATCTCTTACAAGGATGTAAAGGGAATGTTAAGAAGCCAAGAAGTGCCGTGGTGTGTCCTGGAGCAGGTAACCCTGAGCCATGTCTACATCTCTAGACCTAAAGCAATGATAAAATGAAAAACACCCACCTTAGCGAGAAAGAGAGATAGGGACAGAACATAAAAAAAGACAGAGAAGGATATTCTGTGGCAGGACCACCTGAAAAGAGTTGTGGAAATTTTAGGTCAAAGATGCATCTAACTTGTGGCGATATCACAGGTAGAGGAATGCATTTATTTTTCTTTCTCCCTCTGAGTTACTGCACTTACTCTGACAGTCCTAACCCAAACAGAAGCCACAAGTTAGAAGACCCCACCAATTCATTCCCTCCAGGTTAGTCTGAGAGCACACCGCATGGTAGAAAAGGAAAGATGGTGGATCTGAATGACCAAAAACAGACCCTGCTTAGTATCTGAAGCTCCCCATTCATAAATAAATTTGATCAGATGCACAAGTTCAGCAACACACAGAACTTTGTTCCAGCCATTCCTCTTCCCAGGTCATAAGTGTTGCTATGCCTTATTATTAAATTGTCTACACCAAGAATAAATAAGAAAAAATTCCTATCAGTGAACACAAAATAAGCATAAATAAAATAGGTACTTTCATTCAAAAATTTTTATATTCTAGTTGCATAAAAAATAAAGAATATGTACCTCAAATATTTCCATGACATTTATCATTTTTCATATTTTTTACATTTTTTCTCCTTTGAGTAACTTCAGTTGTAGTTCTAACCACTCTAGAGTTATCTTTCTTCACTATAGGTTAATATAATACCTATGTTTTCAGTTAATAATATATTTCAATCACTGTCAAGAATATGCTGATAATTCTGACCCCTTTTTATAAAGGCAAAAATTCAATGTATGTCAACAAAGGAGCACAAAAACATGATGAAAAAAAAATACATAGAAGTGAAAGTACTTAAATAGAACTTTAAAATAAGTAAAATGTGCCTGATGTCTCTGTTTTAAAAAATGGGGGGGGGAAGAATAATTACAACAATAAATGAAACTCATCAAAGCAATTATAAAAATAAAATCCCATGAATTCATAATTACATTTTTTAAATAAATTCATTGGTCTTCACTGAATATTTTTTTAAGTTTCACTGAATATTGATAAGGAAAAAAATCTTTGTACTGAGACTGATAAATAAAGAAAAAAATTAAGTATTTGTTCTCTGTATAAATAGTACTCTGGATACTAAAATATTGAGATAATACTTTTGAATAAAAATTCCAGGCAAAGAATACACAAGAAATAACCCAGTGATAAAATCACTCTTTTGGCTCTTCCTCTTACTTTTTATTCCCCTTTGTCTTTCCCCCTCACCTCCTCTTGCTTTCTCTTTCCTAACAATTCAGTCCTAAAGTCATCAGGTGGGGAATTTCAAATAGGTTTCTAGGTTGGAGATGGGAGGGAGACCCATGGTGTTCAAGGCAAATGTCATCGGCAGCACAAGTGTTTCAATTTTCTATTGCTACATAACAAATTCCTGTCTCACAGTTTCTGTGCAGCAGGAGTGCAGGCATAGCTTAGCTTGTTTCTCTGCTTAGGTCTCAGAAGGCTGGGACTAAGTTGTCAGCTGGAGTTTTGGTCTCATCTGACATGGGAAGGATTCATTTCAAAGATGACTCAAGTAGCTGGCAGAATTCTGTCTTTGTGACAGTACTGTGAAGGAAATGATGTCTTGCTGACTGTGGTGGGAAACCACCACCAACTCCTAAAGAGCTCCCACAGTTTCTTTTCATACAGAGTTCTTCAACATGACCACTTGCTTCCTTATAGCCAGCAAGGGTGAGAGACTCTAGCAGGATAGCCCTACAACCTTATATAAAGTAGACAGCATAATTACACCATCATACCTAATGTCACAAGTCCTACCCACAGCCAGGGGGAAGGCATCATCCAATGTGCTGAATTCGGAGTGTCAGAAACCAAACATGATGTGTCAGGACCAAAACTCCATGCAGAGAATCATCAGTGGCAGGGAGTCAGAGCCTGAGCATTATTCCTGCTTGGGAAATTTTCCACTATTATTTCATCAAAGAGATTGTGCATCCCTTTGGTTTAAATCTCTAAACCTTCCTCTAACTTGATAAATCTTAAATTTGGTCTTTGGATAGTATCCCATAATTCTTGGATATTCTGTTCATGGTTTTCCCAAGCAGGAAGAATGAATTGGAAAATCAAATACAAGAGGCCTATAGAACACCAAATGTAAAAAATTAGAACAGATCTACACTAAGACACATTATAATGAAAATGCCTAGCATACAGAATAAGGTAGAATTTTAAAGACTGCAAGAGAGAAAAATCAGATTACCTCTAAGGGATTACCAATTCAGAACTCAGCACATTTTACAACCCAGACCCTCAAAGCCTGGAGATCCTGGAACATATACCAATCTCTGAAAGATAATGGATGCCAATCAAGAATCTCATATCCAGCAAAGTTAAGCTTCAGATTTGATGATGAAATAAAAGCCTTCCATGATAAACAAAGGGTAAAGAATTTACAGCAAGAAATCCTGCACTACAGAACATTCTTGGCAAAATATTCCTTGAGGAAGAAATGAAAAACAACAATGAAAATCTGTAAAGGGAAGTACTACAATAAAGAAAAAGCCAACCTAAGGAGAAACCAAGTCAAGTTAAATACCAACAATAAACAAAAATGGATGGGAATACAAATCATGTCTCAATAATAACCCTGGATGTTAATGGCCTAAACTCACTAATCAAAAGACATAGACTGGTAGATTGGATTTTTTAAAAAGACCCCAAAATATTCAGCCTTTAAAAGACTCATCTCATAGGAAAAGATGTCCACAGACTGAAGGTAAAAGGTTGGGATAAAATATACCATTCACATGGACTGCAAAAGCAACCAGGGGTTTCCATCCTCATATTAAATAAAGTATATTTCAAGCCAAAGTTAATCAAAAGGGATAAAGATGGATATTTCATACTGCTTAAGGAAACCATTCATCAACAAGACATAACAGTTATGAATACATATACCCCAAACAACGGAGCATCTGCATTTATCAACCAAACTCTTCTCAAGTTCAGGAGTCAAATAAACAATAACACAATAACTCTGGGTGACTTTAACACACCTCTTTCACCTCTGGATAGATCTTCCAAACAAAACTAAACAAAGAAACTACAATCAATAACTTAGACTTAATGACATATATAAAATATATTATCCATCAATGAGCAAATACACTTTCTTCTCAGCAGTACATGGATCCTTCTCTAAAATAGACCATATATTATGCCAAAAAGCAACTCCTAGTAAATACAAAAAAGTAGAGATACTGTCCTGCATTCCATCAGACCACAATGGAATGAAATTAGAGATCAATGATAAAATAGAAACTAAAAGCTACTCCAACACCTGGAGATTAGATAATATGCTATTGAATGAATGATGGGTTGCAAAAGATATCGAGGAGGAGATTAAAAAATTCTTAGAGGTAAATGAGAAAACTGATACAACATATTGAAATCTCTGGGACACTATGAAACAGTTCTAAAAGGAAACGTTATTGCATGGAGTACATTCCTTCAAAGAAGAAAAAGTCAACAAATAA